>NC_091995.1:89116068-89123800 GCF_044704955.1 Pristiophorus japonicus
CTCTCTCTCTCTCTCTCTCTCTGGCTCTCTCTCTCTCTCTCTCTCTGGCTCTCTCTCTCTCTCTCTCTCTGGCTCTCTCTCTCTCTCTCTCTCTCTCTCTCTCTCTCTCTCTCTCTCTGGCTCTCTCGCCCTGCGTGAGTGAACCAGGGACTGAGAATGGTACCGGACTGGCAAGCCCCTTGGGGGGGGGGGGTTTGGTGTTAAGTTTTTGCAATGTATTTTTCACTTCTTTTAGTGTGTCCGGGCATCTACTGCGCCGATTTCCTTAACTCTAGGGAAGGTTTTTCAGGACAGGCCACATACGCTGGCCTAAGCAGAACTGGAGTAACTCTCAGCTGACCAAACCTCCCCAAATGGGCAGAATTGGCATAGGTGGCTGGTTATGCCCCCTTTGGCTGAAAAAAAAACTGACCTAAAAAAAATCATAACTAACTTAGTTACACTGGTGCAAATTGATTGAGGAAACTGTGGTTTTTCAACTTGGGCAAAAAGAGCAGCCTGCTCCAAAAAAACAGCACAAATCACTGGGGAAAATGGAGCCCAGAGTCTTTGGAATTCTCTACCCTAGAGAACTGTGGATGCTCAGTCGTTGGGTATATTCAAGGCTGAGATCGATAGATTTTTGTACTCTAGGTGGAAATTAAGAGATATGGGGATCGGGCGGGAAAGTGGAGTTGAGGTAGAAGATCAGCCATAATCTTATTGAGTGACAGAGAAGGCTCGAGCAGCGATATGGCCGACTCCTGCTCCTAATTCTTATGTCGCTCTAACGTCAGTGTTCGGGTACGTCCTGTGGGGTAGTAGTTTAAGTAGGTTCTGAGGTCAATTAGAGGTTAATTATAATTAAGTTTCTCTAGATTAATAATAGTTTGCTTCTCTGTTACTTTATTAAACTCCCGAAATTAGTCTCAAGCAGAGAAAAAGTACGGCAGAAAATTTTGGGTTTCTTTTTCGCATAAAGTTCGGTTGTGACTTATTGATGTTTTATGCAGAATGTGACATCTGGAAGGTGATGGATGCTTTTAGAACCGTTCTACAAGTACATTGATAAACAAAATTAAATACATTTGGTATATAGGTGCTGTGACTCGGATTTCAATGAAGCTTATTTGATGGGAGTGATAGATTTGTCTACTTGAAATGTACAAAATAACCAGCTGTGTGCAATTATCGATTTTGCCCTTCCAAGCTTGGGTTGTGTCTGGAGAGAACATTTTTATGTTATGTAAGACTATGATGAAGTACTGGTATTTGCGGGGCTGTAATTAGTAGTAACTGGGGGATATTGCATGTTAGTACAACATTAAAGCATGTTGGTGTAAGCGCAGTTTTCCCCACAGCCTGTCCTAACCCACACCATGTCCCGCTCACCCATCACCCCCTGCGCTCGCTGCCCCGTGTCCTAACTCGCACCGTGTCCTAACTCGCACCAAGTCCCGCTCACCTATCAACCCCCTGTGCTCGCTGCCCCATGTCCTAACTCTCACCGAGTCCCGCTCACCCATCACCCCCTGTGCTCGACGACCTACATTGGTTCCCGGTTAAGCAGCGCCTCGATTTCAAAATTCTCATCCTTATTTTCAAATCCCTCCATGGCCCTCGCCCCCTCCCCCTCGCTATCTCTGTAATCTCCTCCAGCCCCACAATCCCCCGAGATGTCTGCGCTCCTCTAATTCTGCCCTCTTGAGCATCCCTGATTATAATCGCTCCACCATCGGTGGCCGTGCCTTCTGTTGCCTGGGCCCCAAGCTCTGGAACTCCCTCCCTAAACCTCTCCGCCTCTCCACTGCTCTACCTCTCCGCCTCTCTACCTCTCTTTCCTCCTTCAAAACGCTCCTTAAAATCTCTTTAACCAAGGGGCCGAGTGGCCTACTCCTGCTCTCTTTTACCTCTTTAACCAAGGTTTTGGTCATCTGCGCTAATTTCTCCTTATGCGGCTCAGTGTCAAATTTTTATCTCCTAATACTCCTGTGAAGCGCCTCGGGACGTTTTACTACGTTAAAGGCGCTATATAAATACAAGTTGTTGTAGCGTAATGATAACATTGTGCTAAATATTCCTGGCGGCAGCACAGTGCAAACAAGAAACTGGCCAGCAGGCTTGCAAAAAGCTAACATAGTTGTAGTGGATCGTACGCTCCGCAGAAACCAAGAAAGAAATTGAAGGATAAAAGCAAATTCTGTGTTACTCATTCAGCCTTAAGGTTTGCTGATCCTAACTTGAGAGTCATGAGGGAGGGGAGACAGCCACAGTTGGATTCAGGTAGCTTCCAGATTCAGTTGGCTGTCCCCTTGCTGGAAAGATTTTAAGTGAAGACAAGATTTTTGGATATTAAGGGAATCAAGGGATTATGGGGACAGTGCAGGAAAGTGGAGTTGAGGTCGAAGATCAGCCGTGATCTCATTGAATGGCGGAGCAGGCTCGAGGGGCCGAATGGCCGACTCCTGCTCCTAATTCTTATGCTCTTATACAAAAGCAAAATACTGCGGATGCTGGAATCTGAAATTAAAAACTGAAAATGCTGGAAATACTCAGCGGGTCGGGCAGCATCTGTGGAGAGAAACAGAGTTAACGTTTCGGGTCTGTGACCCTTTGTCATAGCAGGAAAAGTTTGAGATGTAACAGGTTCTTAAGGAAGTGCAGAGGCAGGGAAAGGGGGAGGGGAGGGAAGAACAAAAGGGAAGGTCTGTGATGGGGTGGAAGGCAGGAGAGATATGAGAGACAAAGGGGATGATGGACCAAATTGAGATGGTAATGGAACAAGTTAGGAAACAAAAGGTGTGTCTAATGGAAATCCCATCTTGTGTAAGATCAAGTGTTGTGTTGGTTAAATTTCCTTTTGACGCTCAATATTTCGACTCAAAAATGAAGAAAAACCATTTTGGGGAAGTTTGTGAAGGGCTGTGGAATCAAGCCCCAGCAGGATTGGCACTTTCAGGAGGAAAAAGGAGGAACATAAAACACTTTTTCACTCGAGCTTGACAGATTACAGTGTCAGCTTGGCTTAGCGATGGCACTCACCTCAGAGTCCGGTCATGGCTTCAAGCCCCATTCCACGTGCACACATAATCTAGGCGGACACTTCAGTGCAGGAGAGAGAGAATTGGAGGTGCCTCCTTTCAAATGTGAGGGTAAACCAAGGCCCTGCCCTATCTGTCTGTATACAGATAGATGTGAACTATCTCTTGGCACTATTAGAAAAGTAAGGATGCCCCGGCCAATATTTATTCCTCAACCAACATCACCAAAACAAATTAATCATATATCTCATGGCTGTTTGTGGCAGGTTGAGCCTGTACTCATTGGAGTTTAGAAGAATGAGAAATTATCTTATAAGATTCTGAGGGGGCGCGACAGGGTAGATGCTGAGAGGGTGTTTCCCCTCTTGGGGGAATCTAGAACTAGGGGGCATAGTTTCAGAATAAGGGGTTTCCCATTTAAAACAGAAATGAGGAGGAATTTCTTCTCTGAGGGTCGTGAATCTTTGGAGTTCAGTCCCCGAGAGAGCTGTGGAGGCTGGGTCATTGAATATATTTAAGGTGGAGCTCGACAGATATTTGAACGATAAGAGAGTCGAGGGTTATGGGGAGCGGGCAGTGAAGTGGAGTTGAGGCCAAGATCAGATCAGCCATGATTTTATTGAATGGCAGAGCAGGCTCGAGGGCCAAATAGCCTACTCCTATCTCTTTTTTATGTTTTTTCTTTCTTTCACTTGCTGAATGCAAGTTGGTTGCCAGTTGCCTACATAACAACAATGACAATATTTTGAAAGTAATTCATTGGCTGTAAAGTGGTTTGGCATGTCCTGAAAACATGAGGCGCTACACATTTATATTTGCAAATTCTTCTTTATTTACTCACAGTGATTAGAAATCAAATAAGATGCATGTGACCAGCAGAATCCAGAAATCTGAATTTATCTTGAATGTTTTCGAGGTACTTTCATTAATCAAGATTTTATTGCTTAGCTATTGTTGATCGATGTCTCCCCTCCAATCCTGACAGGATATGGCTAGTACGGATGGGCTGTACCGGATTAGGATCCCAAGAAAACTGGGCGGCGAGAGCTCTACTTTGGATTACGTATCATCTTTTGTTCGAATCGTAAGTACCACAAAAAGTCAAGGCACACTGCAATTCGACCAAGGACTGAGAAGCATGTGGTTGGTCGAATTGCAGGATTTTTATTTTGGCAGGATTTTAATATTATATCTCAAAATAAATCACTGGGGGCTGTCTGTGTTGTGAACTCGCGTCTTGGCTTATTTCACTTAAGGGTCTTATTTTTTATAAATGAAACCTTTTCCATTATGGCCATCATTTCAGTGAGGCCCTGCACCAGTAGTTCATACTTAAAAAAATCACTTCTTGAATCATAGAAAATTACAACATAGAAGGAGGCCATTCGGCCCATCGTGTCCATGCCGGTCGATAAAGAGCTTACCCAGCCTAATCCCACCTTCCAGCTCTCGGTCCATAGCCCTGTAGGTTATGGCACTTCAAGTGCACATCCGAGTACCTTTTAAATGTGATGAGGGTTTCTGCCTCTACCACCCTTTCAGGCAGTGAGTTCCAGACCCCCACCACCCTCTTGAAACATAGACATTTACAGCGCAGAAGGAGGCCATTTCGGCCCATCGTGTCCGTGCTGGCCTCCAAAGAGCCACACGGCCCTCAGTCAGCAGCCCTGAAGGTTACATATAAACCTATGAACAATGGTGGAAAAGTAAAGAGCATCCGGCCCAACCAGTCCGCCCGCCCCACACAACTGCGACATCACTTATACAGAAACATTCTGCACTCCACCCCAACCGGAGCCATGTGATCTCCTGGGTGTCATTATCGGGCATTCCCAGGCCAGGTTCGATTGTGTGACATGGTATGGCATTTCTCGAGTGAGTTTGATACTTTGGTGCTAAATTCAAGTAGCTGTGGCAACACACGAAGCAAAGAGCTGTGGCGGCCCAAATTAATTTTGTATTGCAACATGCAGCCAAACTAAAGAGCCTTTGACCGATAAGCGTGGATTGAATTTCGACCCAAGTCCCAGAGGTAAAACGCCAGTGTGCTGCCCAGTGCCTTAATAGAAACATAGAAACATAGAAAATAGGTACAGGAGTAGGCCATTCGGCCCTTCGAGCCTGCACCGCCATTCAATGAGTTCATGGCTGAACATTCAACTTCAGTACCCCATTCCTGCTTTCTCGCCACACCCCTTGATCCCCCTAGTAGTAAGAACGACATCTAACTCATTTTTGAATATATTTAGTGAATTGGCCTCAACAACTTTCTGTGGTAGAGAATTCCACAGGTTCACCACTCTCTGGGTGAAGAAGTTTCTCCTCATCTCAGTCCTAAATGGCTTACCCCTTATCCTTAGACTGTGACCCCTGGTTCTGGACTTCCCTAACATTGGGAACATTCTTCCTGCATCTAACCTGTCTTAAACCCATCAGAATTTTAAACGTTTCTATGAGATCCCCTCTCATTCTTCTGAACGCCAGTGAATACAAGCCTAGTTGATCCAGTCTTTCTTGATAGGTCAGTCCCGCCATCCCGGGAATCAGTCTGGTGAACCTTCGCTGCACTCCCTCAATAGCAAGAATGTCCTTCCTCAAGTTAGGAGACCAAAACTGTACACAATACTCCAGGTGTGGCCTCACCAAGGCACTGTACAACTGTAGTAACACATCTCTGCCCCTGTACTCAAATCCCCTCGCTATGAAGGCCAACATGCCATTTGCCTTCTTAACCGCCTGCTGTACTTGCATGCCAACCTTCAATGACTGATGTACCATGACACCCAGGTCTCGTTGCACCTCCCCTTTTCCTAATCTGTCACCATTCAGATAATGTGATTTGTGATGTTTGTAACTGACTAGTTCACTGGATAATGAGAATGATTTATTTGCTCATCAGTGACACTGCAAATCAAAGATATTTCTGAAAACTAGTTTATAATCAACTCGATAAAATGTACTAGGAAAAGAAGTCTCTGGTTAACTACTGTTAACAATTGGAAACTAGTCACTGTACCAATGGTTGGTTACATTTTCATTGTGGCAGACATTAATTCTGAATTCCAATTTGCTTTATGTGTTCAGATACTGGAAGTTGGATTAAATTATTTCTTGACAAAAATAAATGGACTGAAATAATGTTTCTATTTATTACATTTTATCTGATCAAAGAAACCAATACAAACATGCAAATAGAGCCACTAAGCATTATTTAATTTTTTTTTAAATTCAGTTTCCACACACAGTTTACTTTTTAGCAGTAATGTGCATCAAATACTTTGTACAAACTACAACATGAAGACTAGATTACTGCTGATAATTGTACCTTGCACGCACTTGAACCACATTTATTTAAAATTCCTATTATATACAGAAAGCTTAATCGTGCACTTTGCGGCTTTTCAATAAGTTAAACCTTTAAATCATTTGTTTGATCACTTGACTCTGTTCAACAACTCTGAGAAACTGCAGTGCCATGTCACCTCTTTGAAAGGACACAAAGAAATGCAGCATTTATTTTTAACCCAAACACACTTTCTGCACACTCTGCAGTTGAACAGCAGCGAGCAGCAGGATGTTTTCCACTCAACCAGACCAGTACAAACAAGTTGAATGAATTTTGTTTAAATATAAAAAGATTTAAAATAACTGTTATTATGTTGAACGCACTTTGCAGCAGTCCTGTAAGAACATAGGAATTAGGAGCATGTGTAGACCATTCGGCCCCTTGAGCCTGCTCCGCCATTCAATAAGATCATGGCTGATCTTCGACCTCAACTCCACTTTCCCGCCCGATCCCCGTATCCCTTAATTCTCTTAATATTCAAAAATCTATCGATCTCTGTCTTAAATATACTCAATGACTGAGCCTCCACAGCCCTCTGGGGTAGAGAATTCCAAAGATTCACCACCCTCTGAGTGAAGAAATTTCTCCTCATCTCAGTCTTAAATGGCCGACCCCTTATTCTGAGACTGTGGCCCCAGGTTCTAGACTCCCCAGCCCGGGGGTAAACATCCTCTCTGCATCTATCCTGTCAAGCCCTGTAAGAATTTTGTATGTTTCAATGAGATCACCTCTCATTCTTCTAAACTCTAGAGAATATCGGCCTAGTCTGCTCAATCTCTCCTCATAGGACAATCCCCCCATCCCAGAAATCAGTCTGGTGAACCTTTGTTGCACTCCCTCTATGGCAAATATATCCTTCCTTATGTAAGAAGACCAAAACTGTACACAATACTGTACACAAGATGTTATGTTGTGGTGCAAAATGGAAGTTGGCAGCAGACCTTGAGCACTGCTTACAGTACTGCATATAGTTTTGGTCTCCTTATTTAAGGAGGGATATACTTGCATTGGAGGCAGTTCAGAGAAGGTTCACGAGATTGATTCCTGAGATGAGGGGGTTGTCTTATGAAGAAAGGTTGAGCAGGTTGGGCCTGTACTCATTGGAGTTTAGAAGAATGAGAGGTGATCTTATTGAAACATATAAGATGCTGAGGGGGTTTGACAGGGTAGATCTTTCCCCTCGTGGGGGAAATCTAGAACTAGGGGGCATAGCTTCAGAATAAGGGGTCGCCCATTTAAAACATAAATGAGGAGGAATTTCTTCTCTGAAGGTCATGAATCTGTGGAATTCTCTGCCCCAGAGAGCTGTGGAGGATGGGTCCTTGAATATATTTAAGGTGAAGATAGACAGATTTTTGAATGATAA
>NC_091995.1:89779000-90009000 GCF_044704955.1 Pristiophorus japonicus
ACACTCTGAATGGCAAGTGATTCCTCCAAAGCACCGAACTGTATAAGTATTTGGATGGATGGAGGATGGGCGTATGTGTGTAGTCAAATACCCTTGCCTGGTGTAGAAGATAGATCATATTACATTATGTCATCATTCATGAAACTATGTCACTGACAAGAAAATTAATGGCCATATAAAATCAGAGTAATTCAACTGGCCTTACTTGAAAGGAGACAGGACTGAGCAGTCTACTTCTTATTGGTTAAAACTTAATTGATGATTGATGTCATCACCAATCAGGAGATAGCAATTGCCCCCTTCTGAGAGGGCCACAAGCAATAAATTGTCAATTAAATATAATTTAAAGGAAAATCGGCAAAATCAAATTCAAATTTGGTTTCCGGTAGGGTGGTGACTGTTTGGCAACCTCCTTTCTCCTCTGGGTCATAACACATTTCAAATAAGCACAAGGCTTCGTCGTGAGGTCATGGACACGATGGGCCGAATGGCCTCCTTCTGTGCGGCAAATTGCTCTGATTCTGCGGAGCATACGGAGGAGACTTTATGGATACACGGAAAGGTGATCGGCCTTTGACTGTATACAGCGAGTGACTTGGCCCGTTTCTGTATCTTTCGAGCCCACGCTGACAAACTGTGGAAGACCACGATCCTTTGTACACTGTATTTTGACTACTTCAAAGGAAAATGTCAAAATGGCATCGCTGTTTCCCAAACCCTCTGAACACACGTAAATATCTACGTAAACAGTTTGCACTTGTTTACCTCAGAACCACTTCTCTTAACCGAAACTTCCTTTACCCACTGTTATCTTTAGCGAAACACTGCGGATGCTAGAATCTGAAATAAAAACAGAAAATGCTGGAAATACTCAGCGGGTCAGGCAGCATCGGTGGAGAGAGAAACAGAGTTAATGTTTCAGGTCGATGACCCTTTGTCAGAACTGGAAAAGTTCGAGGTGTAACAGGTTCTTAAAGAAGTGCAGAGGCAGTGAAAGGGGGAGGGGAGGGAAGAACAAAAGGGAAGGTCTGTGACAGGGGGGAAGATCTGTGACAGGGTGGAAGGCAGGAGAGATTAGAGAGACAAAAGGGATGATGGGCAGAAATGAGATGGTAACGGCACAAGTTAGGAAACAAGAGATGAGTTTTGGTGTGGTGGTGAATGGAAGAGAAAAAGAAATACCATCTCATTTTAGCCCATCATCCCTCTTGTACAGCAAGCAATTAGGAAGGCAAATGGTATGTTGGCTTTTTAGTGCAAGGAATTTGGAGTTCAAGAGTAAGGAAGTCATGCTGCAATTGTACAGGGCTTTGATGAGACCACACCTGGAGTAGAGTGCATAGTATTGGACTCCATACCTAAGGAAGAATATACTTGCCTTAGAGCGGGTGCAACTACGGCTCACTAGATTGATTCCTGGGATGGGGGGGGGTGGTGGTGGGAATTGTATTAGGATGAGTGGATTATCCTATGAGGAGAGATTGAATAGGATGGGCTATTATTCTCTGGAGTTTAGAAGAATGAGAGGCGATCTCATTGATTCATCTAAGATTCTGACAGGGTAGATGCAGGGAGGATGTTTCCCCTGGCAGGGGAGTCTAGAACCAGGGGTTACCGTCTCAGGATAAGGGGTCGGCCATTCAGGACTGAGATGAGGAGAAACTTCTTCATTCAGAGGGTGGTGAATCTTTGGAGTTCTTTACCCCTGGGAGCTGTGGATGCTCAGTCTTTGAGTATATTCAAGGCTAAGATCAATAGATTTTTCGACTCTAAGGGAACCAGGGGATATGGGGTTAGGGCAGGAAAGTGGAGTTGAGATTGCAGATCATCCATGATTCTATTGAATGGCGGAGCAGGCTCGAAGTGCCATATGGCCTACTCCTACTCCTAATTCTTATGTTCTTACGTTCAAACAAAGATCATGGGGACAAAGATAGCATTGAAGTCGATTCTGCCACCCAGGCCCCTGGTAAATGGTGCCGTGATTTCCAGTCATTGTGATTAATTAGGCGTGGTTACAAGGATGCAGCTCCGATGCTTTAGATTCCAGGGTTGATTTCACCATCGGTGATGGAATGTCTCCCACAGGGAGTGCTGGTCCATAAACCTTCGGCGTGCAGTGTTTGATTTTCCAACTGCTGATTTAAATGGACAAAAGATCAGACACCACGGGCCTGTGATTCCCCAACCAGCACTGTGAGCACTCGTCCCCATTGGGAGTGCCCATTGGGTGAAAAAAAGTGAATGACTTGCATTTATATAGTGCCTTTCCCGCACGTAGGATGTCTCAAAGCGCTTTACGGCCAATGAAGTACTTTTGGCGTGTAGTCACTGTTGTATTGTGGGAAACGCGGCAACCAATTTGTGCACAGCAAGCTCCCACAAACAACAATGTGAGGCGGCCCTATTGATAGCTAGGAAATTTTCCATGTGCATTATATGTAAGAAATAGTAAATGCATTGATAATTTGATAATAATATAATAATAAAGAAATGCTCCCAAAATAGTTATGAGGTGCTAACATGATATTGCGGTGTGGTTAAGGATAAGGAAGGCATTCGTGCTAAACCTCAAGAAAGAAAGAAAGATTTGCATTTATATAGCACCTTTCCTGGAGTGTATAAGGGATGGTTTTCTCGACCAATATGTCGAGGAACCAACTAGAGAGCTGGTCATCCTAGACTGGGTCTTGTGTAATGAGAGAGGATTAATTAGCAATCTTGTTGTGCACGGTCCCTTGGGGAAGAGTGACCATAATATGGTAGAGTTCTTCATTAAGATGGAAAGTGACGGAGTTAATTCAGAGACTAGGGTCCTGAACTTAAAGAAATGTAACTTCGATGCGATGAGACATAAATTGGCTAGGATAGACTGGATAATGATACTTAAAGGATTAATGGTGGATAGGCAATGGCAGACATTTAAAGATCACATGGATGAACTTCAAGAATTGTACATCCCTGTCTGGCATAAAAATAAAACAGCGAAGGTGACTCAACCGTGGCTAACAAGGGAAATTAGGGATAGTGTTAAATCCAAGGAAGAGGCATATAAATTGGCCAGATAAAGCAGCAAACCTGAGGACTGGGAGAAATTTAGAATTCAACAGAGGAGGACAAAGGGTTTAATTCAGAGGGGGAAAATAGAGTATGAGAGGAAACTTGCCAGGAACATAAAAACTTACTGCAAAAGCTTCTATAGATATGTGAAGAGAAAAAGATTAGTGAAGACAAATGTAGGTCCCTTGCAGTCAGAATCAGTTGAATTTATAATGGGGAACAAAGAAATGGCAGACCAATTGAACAAATAATTTGGTTCTGTCTTCACTAAGGAAGACACAAATAAACTTCTGGAAATACTAGGGGACCAAGGGTCTAGCGAGAAGGAGGAACTGAAGGAAATCCTTATTAGTCAGGAAATTGTGTTAGGGAAATTGATGGGATTGAAGGCCGATAAATCCCCAGGGCCTGATAGTTTGCATCCCAGAGTACTTAAGGAAGTGGCCCTAGAAATAGTGGATGCATTGGTGGTCATTTTCCAATATTCTATAGACACTGGATCAGTTCCTATGGATTGGAGGGTAGCTAATGTAACCCCACTTTTTAAAAAAGGAGGGAGAGAGAAAACAGGGAATTATAGACCGGTTAGCCTGACATCGGTAGTGGGGAAAATGTTGGAATCATTTATTCAAGGTGTAATAGCAGCGCATTTGGAAAGCAGTGACAGGATCGGTCCAAGTTAGCATGGATTTCTGAAAGGGAAATCATGCTTGATAAATCTTCTAGAATTTTTTGAGGATGTAACTGGTAGAGTGGACAAGGGCGAGACAGTGGATGTGGTGTATTTGGACTTTCAAAAGGCTTTTGACAAGGTCCCACACAAGAGATTGGTGTGCAAAATTAAAGCACATGGTATTGGTGGTAATGTATTGACATGGATAGAGAACTGGTTGGCAGACAGGAAGCAAAGAGTAGGAATAAACGGGTCCTTTTCAGAATGGCAGGCAGTGATTAATGGGGTACCGCAAGTTTCAGTGCTGGGACCCTAGCTATTTACAATATTCATTCATGATTTAGACAAAGGAATTGAATGTAATATCTCCAAGTTTGCAGATGACACTAAGCTGGGTGGTGATGTGAACTGTGAGGAGGATGCTAAGAGGCTGCAGGGTGACTTGGACAAGTTAGGTGAGTGGGCAAATGCATGACAGATGCAGTATTATGTGGATAAATGTGAGGTTATCCACTTTGGTGGCAAAAACAGGAAGGCAGAATATTATCTGAATGGTGACAGATTAGGAAAAGGGAAGGTGCAACAAGACCTGGGAGACTGGTACATCAGTCATTGAAAGTTGGCATGCAGGTACAGCAGGCGGTAAAGAATGCAAATGGCATATTGGCCTTCATAGCGAGATGATTTGAGTATAGGAGCAGGGAGGTCTTACTGCAGTTGTACAGGGCCTTGGTGAGGCCACACCTTGAATATTGTGTACAGTTTTGGTCTCCTAATCTGAGGAAGGGAATTCTTGCTATTGAGGGGGTGCAGTGAAGGTTCATCAGACTGATTCCCAGGATGGCAGGACTGACATATGAAGAAAAACTGGATCGACTAGGCTTATATTAACTGGAATTTAGAAGAATGAAAGGGGATCTCATAGAAACATATATAATTCTGACAAGACTGGGCAGGTTATATGCAGGAAGAATGTTCCCGATGTTGGGGAAGTCCAGAAGCAGGGGTCACAATCTAAGGATCAGGGGTAAGCCATTTAGGACCGAGATGATGAGAAACTTCTTCACTCAGAGAATTGTGAACCTGTGGAATTCTCTACAAAAGAAAGTTGTTGAAGCCAGTTCATTAGATATATTCAAAAGGGAGTTAGATATGGTCCTTAAGCTAAAGGGATCAAGGGGTATGGAGAGAAAGCAGGAATGGGATACTGAAGTTGCATGATCAGCCATGATCATATTGAATGGTGTTGCAGGCTCGAAGGGCAGAATTGCCTACTCCTGCGCCTATTTTCTATGTTTCTATGTTTCACGACCAGCAAAAGCCTCAATCCAATTACTTTTAGAATGTAGTCACTGTTGTAATGTGGGAAACGCGTCAGCCAACTTGTGCACAGCAAACTCCCACAAACAGCAATGTGATAATGACCAGATAATCTGTTTTTGCTATGTTGATTGAGGGATAAATTGGCCCCAGGACACTGGGGATAACATCCCTGCTCTTTTTCAAAATAATGCCCTGGGACCTTTTGCATTCACCTGAGAGGGCAGACGATCCTCGGTTTAACATCTCATCTGAAAGATGGCACCTCCGGCAGTGCAGCACTCCCTCAGTACTGGGAGTGTCAACCTAGCTTTATGTGCTCAAGTTCTAGGAGTGGGGATTTGAACCCTCAATCTTCTAACTCAGAAGTGAGTGTGCTGCCCACTGAGCCACAGCAGGAAGGCAAGATGGGAACTCGGAGACTAGATTACTAGATGAGGAAATTTGGCAATAAATATAACCGGGATTAATTACTTCATCTTTACTGTTGGTAACTTATGGAACAGGCCTGGAACCTAACTGAGCATGTGAACATGCCTGGAAGCCATATTGGGCACTGAGATAGGAGTGTAAAGTGACATGCGAGCTGAGGTGTTCAATTGGCCTTCTCTACAAATCAAAAGAAGTTGCAAGCTTGTTACCATGGTGTTTACAACTAGCCTTTGTCTTTTCTAAATAGGTTGCTCTGTATGTAACTATCACCATAGGCAGTCCCTCGAAGCGAGGATGACTTGCTTCCACACCAAAAAGGGATGAGTTCACAGGTGTTTCAATGAAGGACCTAATATTCCAGGTCTTGAACTACATCCTGAAGGGTGGAAGATGCCTGTGCGTGGATTTTTTTTAACGTGTGACGGCCGTTGTACCCCAGCCACCACACGGGTTTGACAGAGCTAGGTCTTGGTCCAGTGGCAAGGATTACCCAGGGTGACTGGAGACCAGCTCTGCTGTATGGACCTAGTGCACACAGATATTGCAGTGTGGGCTGATCCGTGCTGCCCCTGGGCCCTTGCCTCTTCTGGGCCCTGCCAAGAATATAAGCATGACAACTACAGTTTGACTGTGTACACTAAATGAGAATAGGGGAATAACATGGGTTGTGAATGAAGTGTGAGCTATGAGTATCGGAGCATGCATGAGGTGAAGAATTACATAAGAACATAAGAACGTAAGAATTAGAAACAGGAGTAGGCCATCTAGCCCCTCGAGCCTGCTCCGCCATTCAAAAAGATCATGGCTGATCTGGCCGTGGACTCAGCTCCACTTACCCGCCCGCTCCCCATAACCCTTAATTCCCTTATTGGTTAAAAATCTATCTATCTGTGACTTGAATACATTCAATGAGCTAGCCTCAACTGCTTCCTTGGGCAGAGAATTCCACAGATTCACAACCCTCTGGAAGAAGAAATTCCTTCTCAACTCGGTTTTAAATTGGCTCCCCCGTATCTTGAGGCCGTGTCCCCTAGTTCTACTCTCCCCGACCAGTGGAAACAACCTCTCTGCCTCTATCTTGTCTATCCCTTTCATTATTTTAAATGTTTCTATAAGATCACCCCTCATCCTTCTGAACTCCAACGAGTAAAGACCCAGTCTACTCAATCTATCATCATAAGGTAACCCCCCTCATCTCAGGAATCAGCCTAGTGAATCGTCTCTGTACCCCCTCCAAAGCTAGTATATCCTTCCTTAAGTAAGGTGATCAAAACTGCAAGCAGTACTCCAGGTGCGGCCTCACCAATGCAGCAGGACCTCCCTGCTTTTGTACTCCATCCCAGACTATTAGAAACCTCGACCATTAAGCTACTCGGGGGGAGGGGGGGTTGGTGGTAGGATCGAGAAGGGATGTTAGAGGAACTATTTCACCCAAGGGTAATGGAGTTATAGAGTGATGTACCTGAGAAGGCCACTGATATGTACACTATAGATGGGTTGAAGAGACAATTAATTGTATTTTGCAGAGAGACGACAAGTGGGGTTGATCTATGTAAAAGTGGGCTTGGCTGTGGAGCTTTTTAACTTTTCCTTAACATTTCTAGAGGAAGATTTCCTCTGGTTCCCATCTTTAGTGGTGGTGTAAGCACAGGTGAGAAGATCTCCTACTTCTAGTAAAACATTTAAGCTATTTCAAAATTGCAAATTTAGGATCACAGCAGTGATAAGGATCAGAGAGAATCTTCCAACTGTATCCAGCATGCCACCAACATCTAGCAATCAGAGGAAGTCATTCTCCTACAATATTCTTATGCAGGGTATGTAACTCTAGAACATGTTGTGAGGTAGAGCCATGGCTCAGTGGGCAACACCCTCAGCTCTGAGTCAGAAGGTTGTGGATTGAAGTCCTGCTCCAGAGACTTGAGCAGAAAAATCTAGGCTGACATTCCCAGTGCAGTGCTGAGGGAATGCCGCACTGTTGGAAGTGCCGTCTTTCAGATGAGACATTAAACTGAGGCCCCGTCTACTCTGTAAAAGATCCCATGGCACTATTTTGAAAAAGAGCAGTGATGTTCTCCCCATGTCCTGACCAACAATCCCTCAATCAAAATCACAAAAATAAACAGTATCTGGTCATTACCACATTCCTGTGTGTGGGAGCTTGCTTTGCACAAATTGGCTGCTGTGTTTCCTACATTACAAAAGTGACTACAGTTCAAAAAGCATTTCATGGGCTGCAAACTGTTTTGGGACATCCAGGGGTCATGAAAGGCGCTATATAAATGCAAGTATTTCTTTAATTTGTGAGTAACGTGGCACCTTTTAAGCGTCCATGACCACACTACTGATCATCGCTCAATATTCCTAGTATATATAGAACAGAAAGCCTGGGGACCATGATTGTCAGGAATCCAATGATCCTGAATAGGCAGTCCCTCAGAGTCAAGGAAGACTTGCTTCCACTCCAAAAATGAGTTCTCAGGTGACTGAACAGTCCAATATGGGAATTACAGTCTCTGTCACAGGTGGGACAGACAGTCATTGAAGGAAAGGGTGGGTGGGACTGGATTGCCACATGCTCCTTCCACTGCCTGCACTTGATTTCTGCATGCTCTCGGTGATGAGACTCGAGGTGCTCAGCGCCCTCCCGGATGCTCTTCCACTTAAGGTGGTCTTTGGCCAGGGACTCCCAGGTGTCGGTGGGGATGTTGCACTTTATCAAGGAGGCTTTGAGGGTGTCCTTGAAATGTTTCCTCTGCCCACCTGAGGCTCGCTTGCCATGTAGGAGTTCTGAATAGAGCGCTTACTTTGGGAGTCTTGCTCGGGCATGTGGACAATATGTCCTGCCCATGAATGAAGATCATCACCATATATACACACACCTCAAGGGTACTAAGCTCAGCCTCCCCAAAAATAAATTAATTTTGCAAATTAATGGAACTGGGTAGAAAAGATGTCAGCAGCTTAGATTTAGTGGCATGGGATAGCATGTGTCAAAATGATTCCTTCCAAAGGGACCATTGGGACATCTTCTAAATACTGACATATGAAGAAAGACTGGATCGACTAGGCTTATGTTCACTGGAATTTAGAAGAATGAGAAGGGATCTCATAGAAACATATAAAATTCTGATGGGACTGGACAGGTTAGATGCAGGAAGATGGGGAAGTCCAGAACCAGGGGTCACAGTCTAAGGATAAGGGGTAAGCCATTTAGGACCGAGATGAGGAGAAACTTTTTCACCCAGGGAGTGGTGAACCTGTGGAATTCTCTACCACAGAAAGTTGTTGAGGCCAGTTCGTTAGATATATTCAAAAGGAGTTAGATGTGGTCCTTACGGCTAAAGGGATCAGGGGGTATGGAGCGAAGACGGGAGTGGGGTACTGAGGTGAATGATCAGCCATGATCATATTGAATGGTGGTGCAGGCTCGAAGGGCCGAATGGCCTGCTCCTGCACCTATTTTCTATGTTTCTCTGTTTCTAATAACTCCCTTAACTCACACAACTTTAGTTTGGCAAAATATAACGTACAGTAGAAATTAATTTCTCTTTTGATACAGGACCCTGGTCTCAGATCTTTACGACATTTGTCAGGGATCCCAATGAACTAACGGACCCGTTATCCCCTTGCTTCGAGAGCCTATTGCTGGCAAAAACACTCGACGCGGGTAATATTTTTGAAAGAATATTTTTTTAAACCCCGTCTTTTTGCTGCAGAATTTCCTCAAAAACCGTGAACAATATTCTGACTGACTCTGTCTCTTGGTCTTGACTGACATTGTGCTGTGTGGGCGTCATTGGCTTTCCCTCGCTCTCTGGTTTCTCTTGTTAATCTAATGCTCTCACTCGTTCTCCCTCCCCACCCCTTCCCTCTGTCTCTCATGTCGTGTAGCTAATGTGCATTGTGTAGGATTTAAGTAAGACTTTAAAAAAAAATCAGTCTTGTTTTTTTCTTTCCTTTATTTCCTCCCTCCCCTCCTTTTTACTCCCTCTGTGTCTCCCTGTCTCTGGTTGTTGAATTTGCTCTTTGCTGTATATCTGCTTTTCTCTCTCTCTCTCTCTCTCTCTCGGTCAGTGCGTGGGCGGCTAGCCTCCATGTGTGGGCGTTGGAATACGAAACCGTAGTCAGGGTTTCGGCTATTTACGTCATTGCAAGAGACAGACGGCTTCTCTGACAAATAGAGTGAATTAATCCTCATTTCAGCAATCGATGGCTTATGAGAGCTATCCATTTTTACCACAATATATTCCTGCTTCTTTCCCCTCCCCTTCTTTCTCTTTCGATCAAATTATCTCTTTATTCTCACGTTTATCCATCAGTTCATCCTTGTTCCTTCTATCCATCTCTCTCTCTCAGATATCACAATGCACGCCTTGCTCGACCAAAGCTTTATAAATAATAGTGATAATTAATTGGACAATATATGGGGGGGCGGGTGGGGTGGAGGCAGAGAAATTAGAGCTCTGTTCTCCAACAAAGTGAAGGATTTTCCATTGAAGCTTTCTGCGTGTCTATTTGGGTTTCAATTTTAAAGGGGAGGGCGCGGGGATATATATACAAGGTCCTCACAGTATCAGAGGCACGTCATTGGCACAAGACTTGCGTGTGGCCTCCGGGAGTAAATCTCCAGCTAGTCATCAAAGGGGGTGTCAAGCTAGGAGCCCCAAGCGTTCTTGTGTGTGTGGTGTGTGTGTAAAGGGGATCCGATTCAATCCTAATTTGTGCGTAGATTTTGGAGCTAGATAGAGCCAAACTAATCCAGATGCTGTTTTAAGGCTTGCTTGCTGAAAAAGGTGGGGTATACTCTGTCCCCTTGTGGGTTTAAAGTCCACAATTGCCGGTGGGGTTTTTTTTGTCAATGGGAGTTGGGGTTTATAGATATTACATCCTTTCTCGTATCTGATTCAAAGGCTAGTGGGGGTTTTTTTTAAAGAAAAGGGTAGAATTTCAGAATTTCCTGATAATTTCTAACTAGCTTCCTGCAGCACCAGAGTACAGAAAACACATCCCAAATTAGCAGTTTAGTTGAGAAGCCTATTTTCTTCATCACTGAAATCCAAGGTTCCCCCCCCCCATTATTCACGCACTGTAAATCTAAAAAGTGTTACAATACCGCAATGCCCATGCCCCGATTCATTGTGAAATCTTACAATTCTCACTCACAGGAGCAGGAGCTAGCCACGGTGCTGAATTGCAGTTCTCGAATAAAACAAAATGATATTTCAGCACTGTGGCCAGCTCCTGTTCCTCTTCTCGCTGTGTGCCTATAAGCAGCACCCAAAGTTGAACAGAAACCCCAGTCCTATCTCAAAGAAGGGAGGAGAATGAAAACAACAAGAGCGAGAGAGAAAGGGAATTATAGTAACCTCGTTTTCTCAATGAACCGACCGCATTCTTAAAATTCTGACAAGGTTTTCGCCAGAGTCCTCTAGGGACGATGCAAGAATATGAAAAAAATACTTAATGCATATTTAATGATTGCAACCATACGTATCACTCATTCGCCCGTGCAATTTTTAGCATGTCCAAAAATGGAAACGGGAGCCAAAAATAACTGGGTTTTACCCGCCTATAAAAATAATGTTGCTTAAAAAGTGCAGGACAAGCAGTTGGTTGAACAGCTTCAAGCTAGCCTTCCGTCTGCTGCTCATACCACAGTGAGGGGGTGGAGGGGGGGGAGAGAGAGAGAGAAAAAAAAACAGTGAGGATAGAAGCATAAAATTGCTTGCAAGCTTTTATTACTTATATGTGGTTGAGGGTGTCAAGCGAGGACACACACACAAACAAGACAGGCATCGCAGGGGAAGAGGCACCCAGGTAAGTCAATGCATCTTTCTTACATCTAACATTTTATAAATCTGCACCACTGCAATTTTTAATTTTAACCTTAGCTCCTCAACGTGACGGGAAGGGAACACTGAACTTCTAGATTTGCATAGTTTATTTTCTGATGCATTCATTTAAAAAAAAAAATAAAGCTTTAGTGTCAGGGATTAAAAAAAAAATAGCAACCAGCACAAAGAATTCAGTTAAGCCCCGGCGCCAATACCCAGTTCACGGTTGGTTCATGCACTTATATTTTCTACTGTTACACTGCCGAGAGAGACAGATCTTTCATCCAAACCTGTTGAAATTCTGGTGGCAGGCAACAGTTTCAGCCAGCGATGACTCCATCTGTCTCTCGCCCTCACTCTCTATTTTGACTGCCTCCTTCCTCCTCCACAGGCTTCTCTCTCTCTCTCTCTGTGTTCTGTGCACTATATATCACTCCTTCACTTGCTCTCGCTGCCTGCTTTATTTTCTGCTCTTTCTGCCTCGCCTGATAACCCCAACACTCTATCATTGCTCCTGTCTGTTTCACGTATTTCCATCTAACTCACTCGCTCGCTTGCCTGGTTTCGCCACTCACTTTTTCCCTGTTTCTGTTGCTCTGTATTTTGAGGGATTCCCCTCACTCAGTCCATTCTTGTTTTATGTATCTGGCTCCCTCACTGTTTTTTCTGTCTCTTTTTCTTTTGCAACTCCCCACATCCTGCTCCTTTGCGCCTTCTCCCGCTCTCTCTTTCTCATTTTCCTCTCCCTCTCTCTTTCTGTACTTTATTTTGCTGCAATTTTAGGAGCTCTTGTTTCTCTGCCTGACTTCTCTCTGTCTCTCTTGTCCTCTCTTCCCCCTCTCTCTTTCTTTCTCCCTCTCTCTTTCTATAATTTCTTTTTCTACAATTTTAGGAGTTCTTGTTTCTGTGCCTGGCTTCTCTCTGTCTCTCTTTTCCTCTCTTTCTTTCTCTCTCCCATCCCAGTCTCTCTTCCTCTTTCTCTCACTCTATTTCTCTGTTCCTCTCTCCTCTCCTCTCTTCTTGCTTCCCTTTTTTGCTCTTTCATTCTCCTTCCTTCCTTTTCTTTACTTCTTTCCTCCCTTTCTCCTTCCTTTTTTCCTTCTTTCCTTCTTTCTTTCTTTCCTTTCTTCCTTCATTCCTTCCATCTTTCCTTCCATCTTTCCTTCTTCATTCCTTCTTTCCTTCATTCCTCCTTTCCTTCCCTCCATCTTTCCTTTCTCCTCCCTTTCTCTCTCTCTTTCTATCTGTTTCTCTCTCTCTCTCTCTCCTCTCGCACACACTGCTGCAATTTGCAAACACTAAATTAAAGTGCCCAGGATGGTGTACAGAGTGTCTGCCCCTAATTGCCCACCTCCCTGGGCTCTTCTTAAACACACTGGGACTGTGTGCATCTTGAACAATACGCCCTCCAGGCAGCCTCACCTCCCCCTTAATTATTAACATTTTACTGTTAAATGCACAACAACCCACTTCTCTCCAGTCAGTTGCAGATTCATGCCCTGCGAGTCAGCATTAATATTATCATTATTGTTGTAATGATATGTTCGTCTTCATAAACCCTGCGGTGTGAGAAACCGCCCCTCAATTCTCCAGGAATACATTTCCCATCCTTTGAACTAAACTCCCGTCATAGCTTAAAACAAATACCAAGGAAGGTGAGTTGTCCACTTGGTGTGGCTTTTCTCTATCACCTTCCTCCGGTGTCCACACACATTGAAAGTCCGCAGCAGATTGACTGACAAGGTATCCACCAGATGCAACATTATGCTGAAGGATACTTTAAATGATCGGTTTGAGCTGTGGGTCTCTGATCCCCTCTCGTAAAAATGCTCAAAGATAGCCGAGGTCTGTGGACTGCAGGGGTTTTCAAGATTTCAAAAGGGCCAAATCACGGCTAGAACATGTACCAGTTGGGTGAAGTAGGGGAGAGCAGTAGTGTGTCTGGAGATAAGTACACTGTTAATTTGCTAACACAATGAGGCACCGACAGAAATACACACACAAACACATGCACGCAAGCACACACAGGCCGGGGAAAGTGCAATAGATGGGAGTGCCTACTAGTAATCCTGCCATGTTCCTTCTCAGCAAACGTGGCAGTATTGAATTACATTTACCTACAAGCTTCTCCCTCCCATGGGAACCCGGCACCTTTCTAAAAGTTAATCAGTCACACATTAACCATTGCCGAGGCTTAGCCAGCTGCTCTCAGTTGAAGGGGTAGTAGAGGGGAGCAATCAGCCTCAGACAGCCCCGGGCTAGGGGAGGACAACATTAGACAGGGTTCCCTCTTCTGAGTGCTACCTACAGGGCCTTTATAAAATTAGGAAAGGTTTTGATAGAGTGGATACAGAGAGAATGTTTCCACCTGTGGGTAAGAGCATAACTAGAGGCCATCAATATAAGATAGTCACCAAGAAATCCAATAGGGAATTCAGAAGAAACTTCTTTACCCAGAGAGGGGTGAGAATGTGGAACTCGCTACAATAGGGAGTGGTTGAGGCGAATAGTATTGATGCATTTAAGGGGAGGCTAGACAAGCATATGGGGGAGAAGGGAATAGAGGGGTATGCCGATAGATTTAAATGAGGAAAGATGGGAGGAGGCTTGAGTGGAGCATAAACGCCGACATGAACTGGCTGGGACAAGTGGCCTGTTTCTGTGCCGTATATTCTATGTAACCCTATGTGGGAGGATGTGGCTGTGAGGCCTTCATAGTGAAATAGCCTGCTGATACTCTCTGCACAGCTCACCCACGTCGAGTCACTTAGCCAGGGCTTCTGTTGCTCATGACACTATATCCCAGTGTGACTCTGTGATTGCAGAAGAGGAGGGAAGTAGAGTGAAGATAACTAGGGAAGAAGTGTCCCCATGGCAGGAGGTACAGTCAATTGACTGGATGCAACAAGAGTCAGTGTGATAATGAAGATTGAAGATGGAGGAAGAAACTGTAATGTAACTCCACCGCCCACCCCACCACCCCCCCAAACTAGCGAGTCTTTACAATACATACACCAATCTTAGCATACTGTGCAACCCTGTGGTTCAACCAGAGTGGCTAACGCACAGTGACCTGGAGCATGCAATTTTGCAATAATTTGCTCAACATCTCCATTATGGCCCAATTGAGGACCTAAGAACATATGAATTAGGAGCGGGAATAGGCCATTCGGCCCCTTGAGCCTGCTCCGCCATTCAATAAGATCATGGCTGATCTTCTACCTCAACTCCACTTGCCTGCACTATCCCCATATCTTTTGATTCCCTTAATATCCAAAAATCTATCGATCTCTGTCTTGAATATACTCAAAGACTGAGACTTCACAGCCCTCTGGGGTAGAGAATTCCAAAGACTCACCACCCTCTGAGTGAAGACATTTCTCCTCATCTCAGTCCTAAATGGCCGACCCCTTATTCTGAGACTGTGACCCCTGGTTCTAGACTCCCTAGCCAGGGGCAAACATTCTCCCTGCATCTACCCTATCAAGCCCTGTAAGAATTTTGTATGTTTCAATCAGAATCACCTCTCATTCTTCTAAACTCTAGAGAAGATAGGCCTAATCTACTCAATCTCTCCTCATAGGACAATTCCCCCATCACAGGACATTTCACAGTTGATTTGAACTGGCCCTGTGCAAAATAAAATTGCGGAAGGGGGTACCTTGTTGAACTATGGCACAAGTTCTTTAATCAAGCCTTAGTTCCTCATCACTAAGCCCGTGGGTGAGTGACTATCAGCCCTGCATGGGACCAAAATAGCAAAGATAGGTGCTTCTTTACTTAAAGCAAGTTACATGTTCTTGGAGGTGGGGAGAGGAATTACTGGTGGGCTAACGAAAGGACCACTTGATCCTTGGGGAGCTAATGGTGGGGCGGGGGGGTGGCTCACCCTATCATGGTGATCTGGTAGTGGGAGTCCAATCCCTCGTGGCCCCTTGGGCTTGCTGGAGTTAGAGGGGTGAAGGTTCGTGATCCACTTCCTTAGCAACACGTGTACTGAGATTCCGTGCAGCTAATCAGAATTGTTGCGACAAGTGGTGAGATTGGTTTTGGACCTCAGATTCCAAAATTGAACCTTTTATCTCATACGGCGTTTAATTCCTTCGGAAAGAGGACACAGAGAGTGTCCTACGCCATTAATATTGGATTTAAAAAATGTATTTATCTTGAAGATGTAAGCCTAGAAATTATGCTGTGAGATAGTAACACATTTGATTCCTTCCTCCATTATTTTAATAGAATTTTCAACCCATTTATGTTAAAAAAGTTAAAGCTTCAATTGGCATGTAAGGGTGTCAGCCGTGGCTCAGTGGGCAGCCCACTCGCCTCTGAGTCGGAAGGTTGTGGGTTCAAATCCCACTCCAGGGACTTGAGCACTAAAATCTAGGCTGCCACTCCCAGTGCAGTGCTGCAATGACGGAGATGAGATGTTAAATCGAGGCCCTGTCTGCATTCTCAGGTGAATGTAAAAGGTCCCATGGCCACTATTTCAAAGAAGAGAGCGGGACTTTTTCCCAGAGACCTGGCCAATATTTATCCCTTGACCAACATCACAAAAACAGATTATTTGGTTGTTATTAAATTGCTGTTTGTGGGAGGTTGCCGTGTGCAAATTAGCTGATGTGTTTCCCACATTACAACAGTGACTGCGCTTCAAAAAAATACTTAAATGTCTGTAAAGTGCTTTGGGACATCCTGAAGATGTGAACGGTGCTATATAAATGCAAGTACTTGCTTTCTTTTTAAAATGCACGTGTTAAATATTCATACCATCATTTCACACTGGGCTAAGGATTTATGTTCTTGACACAATTCATTGTTTTGACGTCATTCCCACTCACCGACTGATACATAAGAACATAAGAACATAAGAAAGAGGAGCAGGAGTAGGTCAAACGGCCCCTCGAGCCTGCTCCGCCATTTAATACGATCATGGCTGATCTGATCATGGACTCAGCTCCACTTCCCTGTCCGCTCTCCATAACCCCGCATTC
Source organism: Pristiophorus japonicus (assembly GCF_044704955.1). Classification (NCBI taxonomy): domain Eukaryota; kingdom Metazoa; phylum Chordata; class Chondrichthyes; family Pristiophoridae; genus Pristiophorus; species Pristiophorus japonicus. The sequence goes on from NC_091995.1 coordinate 89,795,317, forward strand.
CCTTATCATTTAAGAAACTGTCTATTTCTGTCTTAAATTTATTCAATGTCCCAGCTTCCACAGCTCTCTGAGGCAACGAATTCCACAGATACACAACCCTCTGAGAGAAGACATTTCTCCTCATCTCAGTTTTAAATGGGTGGCCCCTTATTCTAAGATCATGCCCTCTAGTTCTAGTCTCCCCCATCAGTGGAACATCCTCTCTGCATCCACCTTGTCAAGCCCCCTCATAACCTTATACGTTTCGATAAGATCACCTCTCATTCTTCTGAATTCCAATGAGTAGAGGCCCAACCTACTCAACCTTTCCTCATAAGTCAACCCCTTCATCTCCGGAATCAACCTAGTGAACCTTCTCTGAACTGCCTCCAAAGCAAGTATATCCTTTTGTAAATATGGAAACCAAAACTGTACGCAGTATTCCAGGTGTGGCCTCACCAATACCCTGTGCAACTGTAGCAAGGCTTGTATGTGATGTGTTGCCTTCCCATTATTGTGGGATTTAAATAAAAGATAAATAATAAACTCTCTATTGGGCAGTGACTTGTGTTGTTTGATGTATTTTCCCCGCACTGGGATGATTAGTGGCTCTGATATTTTTATTGAAAATGTGGAGGAGCAGGAAAGACCAGCTATTTTCTTAGTGTGAATCAACACTGTCTTTGTGTATGTGTGTGTGTGTGTGAGTGCGTGAGTGTGTGTGTGTGAGTGTGTATGTGTGTGTGTGTATGTGTATGAGTGTGTGTGTGTGAGTGTGTGTGTGTATGTGTGTGCGTGTGTGTGTGTCTGTGTGTGTGTGTGTGAGTGTGTGTGAATATATGTGTGTGTAAGTGTGTATGTGTGTGTGTGTGTATATGTGTGTGAGTGTGTGTGTGTATGTGTGTGCGTGTGTGTGTGTGTGTGTGTGAGTATGTGTGAGTGTATGTGTGTGTGTGTGTATGTGTGTGTGGGGTTTGTGAGTGTGTATGTGTGTGAGTGTGTGTGTGTGTGTGTGTGTGTGATGTGCGTGTGTGTGTGTGTGTGAGTGTATGTGTGTGTGGGATATGTGTGTGGGGTTTGTGAGTGTATGTGTGTGTGTGTGTATGTGTGTGTCTGGGGGGGGTGAGTGTGTGTGTGTGTGTGTGTGTGAGTGTGTGTGGGTTATGTGAGTGTGTATGTGTGTGTATGTGTGTGTGTGTGTGTAGGGGGGGTGAGTGTGTGTGTGTGTGTGTGCGTGTGTGAGTGTGTGTGTATGTGTGTGTGGGGTGTGTGTGTGTGAGTGTATGTGTGTATTTGTGTGTGTGTGGGGGGGGTGAGTGAGTGTGTGTGTGAGCACGCGTATGTGTGTGTGAGTGTGTGTGTGTGGTGGGGGTGAGTGTGTGTGTATGTGTGGGGGGGGTATGAGTGTGTGTGTGTATGTGTGTGTGGTGTGTGTGAGTGTGTGTGTCTATGTGTGTGTGGGGTGTGTGAGTACGTGTGTGGTGTGTGAATGTGTGGTGCGGTGTGTGGGATGTGTGAGTGTGTGTGTGGTGTGTGAGTGTGTGTGTGGGGGGTGTGAGTGTGTGTGTGTATGTGTGTGTGGTGTGTGATAGTGTGTGTGTCTATGTGTGTGTGGGGTGTGTGAGTACGTGTGTGGTGTGTGAATGTGTGTGTGCAGTGTGTGAGTGTGTGTGTGTGTGAGTGTGTGTGTGAGTGAATATGCATGTGTGTGGGTGTGTGCCTGTGCGAGTGAGTGTGTGTCTCTGTGCGTGTGTGTGATGTGTGCGATTGTGTGTGTGTGTGTGTGTGTGTGTGAGTGTGTGTGAGTGTGTGTATGTGTGTGTGTGTGTGTATGTGTGTGAATGTGTGTGTGAGTGTGAGTGTGTGTGTGTATGTGAGTGAGTGTGTGGGGTGTCTGAGTGAGAGTGTGTGTGAGTGAGTGAGTGTGTGTGAGTGTGTGTTTTAAGGGAAGAGAAGACATCTCCTGTTTCAGTGATACCTTCCCTGTTCAATATATCCAAGTCACTCACACAATATATTCGAGTTATTCACACAATATCCAGTCCAGCATGTTGTGCAAAAAGAATCCATTTTGAATTTTAACCTGGTTCATCTTTTGCTTTGCAATCAAACAGAAGGTAAGGTTTCCCCGAATATTGTTCATTTCTGTCCTTCTCTCACTTCTGCCAATGGCCCATGTTACCATCTGATACTTCAGCAACAATGTGTGAAAGTAGGCATTGATTGTCAGTAGGTATCCCACTCCTAATCCCTTCCGCTCCTGTCAATCACAGATGTACAACTTCCAATGGTGTCATTGGATAGTCGTCAGGAGCAGGGACCCAAGTGAATTTTCTCCTTTCTAGCCCTTTGTCTTACTTCTGCTACCACCTTGGATGACTCAGCACAGACTGGAGTTCTAACTTGGACAATTCTGATTGTTCTCTCTCAATCACACACTGGCCCGGACTTTCTGCTTTCCCTTCTCCCATCCCGACAGTTTCCATCCATTATTAGGAATCCTGGCCTCTGCTTTTTATCAACTGGGACATTGGAGAGACGTGAAGGTAAGCTTGTGAAGATAGGCCCCCACTGTGAGATGTCTCCGATCTCGTATGAGGGGTCAGCACTTAATAACCTGTCATTTGCATGCTCGGGTCACTATAGCGGGCATCAGAGCAATGAAGCTACTTGTGCTTGGTCTCCAGGAAGGGATGTTTTCAGCATTCGATACCTCACCCCTCCACATTGCAGTTTGTCCCAACTCCTCGTGAAGAAATTATTTGTTGAAAGATGGAACAGAGTACTGATTACAAAATCTTCCCCAATTGCATCTTTTAACTCTATTAGATTCTCCTTTTCCATTGGTTCTCTCACACACGTATCAATCATTAAACCTTTCCTTCAACCACTGTCTGTCCCACCTGTAATTCCCGTATTGGACTGTTCAGTCACCTGAGAACTCACTTTTGGAGTGGAAGCAAGTCTTCCTCGATTCCGAGGGACTGCCTCTGATGATGACAGCAGGACATTGGGTTTGCAATATATACACACACACACTGTCCTCTCTCCGCCATCCTCTCCCTCCTCACCTCCTTTCTTTCCTCTTTTTCATTACCTTTATCATCTCTTCCTCTCCTCTCCCCTTTCTCTTTGTTCCCATTATCTCTTTTCTCCTCTCTCCCCCTTTCAGTTGTCTCTTCCTCTTTTGTCATTTTCCCTTCATCTACTTACTCTCTAATATCCTCTCTTCTCTCTCGCAATCTATTTCTAGCTCCCAATCTCTTCTCTTTCTTTCACCCCAGCTCCCTCTCTGCTCTCTCCCTCCTTTCTCTTTCTCTACTCTCTCCTCCTTTCCCGATCCCTCTGTCTTTCTCTACTCTATCCTCCTTTGCCAATCCCTCTGTCTCTTCTGGCTCTCCCTCTCATTTAGGACACGACGAGTATGGAATATACTAATCCTGATAAAGAAAGAATTTGCATTTATATACCACCTTTCATGACCTCTGGATACTCCAAAGCACTTTATAGCCAATGAAGTACTTTTGGAGTGCAGTCACTGTTGTAATGTGGGAAACGCGGCAGCCAATTTGCGCACAGCAAGCTCCCACAAACAGAGATGTGATAATGACCAGATTATCTGTTTTAGTGACATTGGTTGAGGGATAAATATTGGCCGAGTACATGGGGGAGATCTCCCCTGCTCTTCTTTCGATGGCAATGGCCTGAGAGGTCAGACGGGGCTTCGGTTTAAGGACACAAGAGCTTGTAGAAACAGTGAAGGACCTTCACTGTGTGCAGTTCTGGTCACCTTATCATAGGAAGAATACTTACTGCTCTTCACTGTGTTCAGAGATATCAAGAATTTGAGTTATGACGTAAGGCTATGGAACTTGGGCTTATTTTCTTGGAAAAGGGGAGGCTCTGAGGTGTCCCGGTGGAAGGTACCGAGAGGGTACAGAGGAGATTTACGAGGATGTTGCCTGGACTGGAGAATTTTAGCGATGAGGAAAGATTGGATAGGCTGGGGTTGTTTTCTTTGGAACAGAGGAGGCTGAGGGGAGATTTAATTGAGGTGTATAAAATTATGAGGGGCCTAGATAGAGTGGATAGGAAGGACCTATTTCCCTTAGCAGAGGGGTCAACAACCATGGGGCATAGATTTAAAGTAATTGGGGGGAGGTTTAGAAGGGATTTGAGGGGAAATTTCTCACCCAGAGGGTGGTGGGGGTCTGGAACTCACTGCCTGAAAAGGTGGTAGAGGCAGAAACCCTCACCACATTTAAAAAGTACTTGGATGTGCACTTGAAGTGCCATAACCTACAGGACTACAGACCAAGAGCTGGAAAGTGGGATTAGGCTGGATAGCTCTTTGTCGGCCGGCACGGACACGATGGGCCGAAATGGCCTCCTTCCGTGCTGTAAATTTCTATGACTCCATGAAGCTTTCAAGACTATGAAGGAATTGACAAAGCTGAACTTGTACTGAGAGGGAATGGTATGTGGTTGGCCTCTTATGGGCAATGAATGGGGGTTGATTAACCCTCCAGTTTTATAGAATCAAACAGTTCAGGGCAATTCACTGTGAACACAGTGAGCTTTTCATTAAAAGTGCTTGACACAATTGTAACTTCTAGTCAGGAATCTCAATTATAAATATTTTATAACGTTGCCTTAAGATGCCACGAATGGCTGAGTGGGTTAAGGCTCTGCCCAGGTTAATTACATAAGAACATAAGAAACAGGAGCAGGAGTAGACCATTTGGCCCCTCGAGCCTGCTCAATAAGATCATGGCTGATCTGATCTTGGCCTCAACTCCACTTCCCTGCCCACTCCCCATAACATTTGACTCCATTATCGTTCAAAAATCTGTTGATCTCCGCCATGAATATATTCAATGACTCAGCCTCCACAGTTCTCTGAGGCAGCGAATTCCTCCTCAACTCAGTTTTAAAGGGCAACCCCTTATCCTGAAACTATGCCCCCCTAGTTCTAGATTCCCCCACGAGGGGAAACATCCTCTCTGCATCTACCCTGTCAAGCCCCCTCAGAATCTTATACATTTCAAAATGATCACCTCTCATTCTACTAAACTCCAATGAGTACAGGCCCAACTTGCTCAACCTTTCTTCATAAGACAAATCCTTCATTGTGCAGAGATTCTTCGCCAATGGCTCGGTGGTGAGATGGGCTGCTGGGTCGGTTACTAAGCCTCACAGAAAAGCAAGATCCCAGATTTTCTATCCCACTCTGTTGGCTGTTTATAGCTGGGGCAGCAGTTGGACCAGACAATTGATCACACTGTTGCTAGGCAAGCGAGGGGCAAAAAAAAAAAGTTTGTGATTGCTGCAGGGCACTGTGCACACGTGCATGTTAGGTTGTGACTGGATGGGGCTCGGAGGCGATGTCGAGTCATATACGGACATTCAGGACATGAGGCTTGCATACAATGAATGGCCTTTTGGCTGAGCTGCCAGGCATTAGGTCTCTCACTGGCATTAACAAAGGGGGCAGCTACTAGAGATATCTGACCACTGCCTGAGCCAATATGGGCATTGCACATTGCATGTATTTCAGATACCCTTGGTGTCCCCCTACATTGGACCTTGTAATGTTTGCACCTGTGGGCATGCTCGCTGGTTTGTGGAGCTGTTGCATTGTGAGTGTCAGTGATGTTCACAAGACTCAATAAAACCCCAGCCAGTTGGGTCTAGGTCATCCATGATGAGGTATGCAGTTGTGAGCCTAGTGGCTGAACTGGTAACGTGCAGTGTGATTGTCAAACCTTTGTTAATAAACCAACTAGTTCTTAATAGCAATGTGTTGCTATGAATTCTTAAGCAAAGAATCCATCAAGTAAATACATTACAATCCTCCTTTGCCCCTATTTTGTGCCTGAAAACATGGCCAATTTTGCCCACTGCGTGTGCAACTTCTAATATAGTACACTACCACGACACTAGATAGAATAGTCACTAAACCTCTTGTCGTGACACCCAGCATTAGCCCAATACATTGACCAGAGTAAATTTGAAGCCACAGATAGTAAGCAAATATAGCATGTGTCAGGGAGTGATTCTTGGGTACGGATGACAGGAATAAACTGCTTGAGGATTGGCTGCCATGATCTATCATGTCATCCAAACCTCTTGATTGGATTCCGGCCTGCAACTCATTGCCGGGTAGCCATTATTCTACCTGTAAACATCTAAACCCTTTGGTTAGATTACAGCATGTAAGTCACTCCCAGGCATTCATTATTCTCTGTAGAAGCTATTTGATGCCTTAATTAGATTTGTCTATTCCCTCCCGGGTAGCCATAGTTCTATAAAGTCCATCCTACAATTAGATTCCAGTTTGTTGTGTGTACTGAAGGATAACCCTAACCCGGGGTACGGTAGCATAGTGGTTATATTCCTGAACCAGTAATGCAGAGGCCGGGACGAATGATCCAGAGGCGTGAGATCAAATTACCACCATGGCAGCTGGGGAATTTCAATTCAGTTAATTAAATAAACCTGGAATAAAATACTAGTATCAGTAATGGTGACCATGAAACTATCTGATTGTCGTAAAAACCCAACTGGTTCACTAATGTCCTTTACATAGGAATTAGGAGCAGGAGTAGGCCATTCGGGCCCCATACGGCCCCTCGAGCCTGCTCCGCCATTCAATACGATCATGGCTGATCTGATCATGGACTCAGGTCCACTCCCCTATCTGCTCCCCATAACCCTATATTCCCTTATCGTTTAAGAAACTGTCTATCTCTGTCTTAAATATTTCAATATCCCAGCTTCCACAGCTCTCTGAGGCAGCGAATTCCACAGATTTACAACCCTCTGAGAGAAAGAATTCCTCCTCATCTCAGTTTTAAATGGGCTGCCCCTTATTCTAAGATCGTGCCTTCTAGTTCTAGTTTCCCCCATCAGTGGAAACATCCTCTCTGCATCCACCTTGTCAAGCCCCCTCATAATCTTATACCTTACGATAAGATCACCTTTCATTCTTCTGAATTCCAATGAGTACAGGCCCAACCTACTCAACCTTTCCTCATCTCCGGAATCAACCTAGTGAACGTTCTCTGAACTGCCTCCAAAGCAAGTATATCCTTTCATAAATATATAAACCAAAACCATAACATCCACCAGATGGAGAAGTAAAGAACCTGCCTCAAAAAATGGTAGTATGATTGTTAAACCTTTGTTAACCTCAGCCACATTATGTGAGTCTGTGAAGATGCGAGATGCACGTGCTTTATGTTGGCTGCATATTTGCTGTCTTTACCACATTTTTTTCCCCAACCATGCTGTGATTCAGGACTATGGCTATAATAGAGCTAAGCAGGCAAGGACAAGTGTCAGCCCCACTCCAGAATGCTCTATAAAATCCAGGTTGGCACTTCAGCACAGTACTGCAGGAGCGCTGCACCATCTGAAGTGCCATCTTTTGAATGAGACGTTAAATTGAAGCTCTGTCTTCCCTCTCAGGTGGGTGTAAAAGATCCCATGGCACTATTCAAAGAAGAGCATGAGAGGTGTCCCGACCAACATGTATCCCTTGATTAACTCCATCAGAAACAGATTATCTGGTCATTGATCACATTGCTGTTTGTGGGAGCTTGCTGTTACCGTTACAACAGTGACATACTGTTCAAAAATATGTCATTGGCTGTACAGCCCTTTGGGACCTCCTGAGATCATAAAAGGGGTTAAATAAATGCAAGTTCGTTCTTGCTATTTGTGGCAAATTAGCTGCCTTATTTCCCTACGCTACAACACTGACTGCACTTTAAAACAAAAACGTAATTGGCTGAGAAGCACTTTAGGACATACTAAGGATGCAAATGGCGCTACGTCAATGCAACTTTATCTAAACGTTCCTGCTCCAGATCACTATCCAGTGGTCTGTGCTGTACAGTACATATAGGTGGACTTTCAAGGAGAAAGGATTAGTCTCTGCTGTAGTGACTTCCGCAGTCGATCAACTTGCCAACACACACACGATTTAGTCTCACGCAAGAATAACACCTACTTTGGGGAAGTACCAGAAGGGGCTCTAAATGTACCCAACAAGAGTCAGCGTTCAAAAAGAAGAGGGAAGATTGGAATCTCTACTGGTGAGACACCTCGTTAGCCACTCAAATCTGTTACACTGAAACTTCAATTGCAACTTAAGAGGAGACCAAAATCCCAATGTAGATGATATGCAATAGACAGCCACCTCAATGAATTCTATCTTGGCCAAAGCATTGGGAAAAAAAGGAAATGGATAGATTGCTGTTTGAACAAGGAGTACAGGGAGGTAAAGATCAGTGTGAACAGACCTTAAATGAAGCTTGGATCATATGATTGCTCTATTCTTACCTTATTTCATTTTTATTTCCCCCAAGATTGTCCCCTCTTGAAGCATATTTCCGGGAGTGCCTGGCCATATCTGATTGGACATTTTTCATGTGAGCCTAAATTTAGAATGTTGGACATCCATTCAAGCATAGAGACCATTACACAGCCAGAGCTGAAGCTGTTAAGAACATAAGGAATAGGAGCAGGAGTCGGCCATTCGGCCCCTCGAGCCTGCTCCGCCATTTAATAAGATCATGGCTGATCTGATCTTGGCCTCACCTCCACTTCCCTGCCCACTCCCCATAACCCGTCACTCCCTTATCGCTCAAAAAATCTGTCGATCTGCGCCTTAAATTATATTCAATGACCCAGCCTCCACAGCTCTCTGGGGCAGAGATCTCCACAGATTTACAATCCTCTGAGAGAAGAAATTCTTCCTTTAAATGGGCAAGCCCTTATTCTGAAACTATGCCCCCTAGTTCTAGATTCCCCCATGATTGGAAACATTCTCTCTACATCTACCTTGTCAAGCCCCTTCATTATCTTATATGTTTCAATAAGATCACCTCTCATTCTTCTGAACTCCAATGAGTGCAGGCCCAACTTGCTCAACCTTTCTTCATAAGACAACCCCTTCAACTCAGGAATCAACCGAGTGAACCTTCTCTGAACCGTCTCCAATGCAAGTATATCCCTCCTTAAATATGGAGATCAAAACTGTATGCAGTACTCCAGGTGTGGCCTCACCAATACCCTGTAGAGTTGTAGCAGGACTTCTCTGCTTTTATACTCCATGCCCCCTTGTCACCCGATAGACACAAACATGCTCTTTCGAAAGGGGGGCACTGCATAATATTTCAGGAGTGCGAATTATGGCTTACTTTTTTCCTCTTCCAAGCCCAGGTTAGCAGAGGATGTACAATCTGTTAATTATTCTCTCCCTCTTTACGCTTATTTCATTCGTCAGTCAAGATGACAGGTTGGTGAACCTACTCTCGGATCTGTACCAATGCCACTCTGTACCTACCGATTAGGACAGAATGTAAGTAAGTATGGAACAAGGACGTGTTGCTTGGCCCATTTAACCTGCCTCTCTCAACAGACCATGTACTCGTTGCATTTTGTGGTGACGTCAAATCATTTTGTCTTTGCAAAGAAGTCAATGATAACACTTTCAGGAACAGAGAGCTGTGAAATGTCTCCATGACCCTGATAACAGTTCAATAAAAACAACCAGACGTCAAACATTACAATTTAATTCTTTCAACCCTGACTTATTGCATTGCGTTGATGACACAGGTATGATCTCAATGGAACTGGGTGTTCAGTGTTATACTTGTTCTATAACCATCATTCATTTATGTCACCAGATATTTGTACAGCCCTAATATAAGTGAATATAAGAACATAAGAATTTTTAAATAAGGAAAAGGCCATTGATCTAACAAGTCCATCCAACATAATCAACCCAACATAATCATCTTCTCAACAGGCCATTCAAACTCTTCTTTCATTAGAAACACATCTCATCACTATACAATCCATTTATACTGTCTACCTCGATGGCTTTCCCTGCTAATTTATTCTATGTGTCTATTACCCTTTGAATTCTACCTGAATGTCCTTTTTAATATTAAGCTTGTGCACCCTGATATTGGAACCCATCACTGTGAAGAACAATTTAGCTGGATAAGCACCAGCAATCTTTTTCAGTACCTTAAAAATCTTCATTGAGACCAACTCAAAATGTCCTCTTTTCCAATTGACATAACATTCATTGCTTTCAGTCTATTCCATTTACCGACTATTCTGTGGACGCTATGTTGATGACCATGAGATACCTATGAGTATCTCTGCCTACTCACTCAGCTGCAAGACTCAAGCCTTCAGATGCCAATCACAACTTCAACAACAACAACAACTTGTATTTATATAACTCCTTTAATGTAGTAAAATGTCCTAAGGCGCTTCACAGGAGTGCTATAAGACAAACAAAAAAGAATTTGATACCAAGCCAGATAAGAAGAAATGACGCCAGATGACCAAAAGCTTGGTCAAAGAGGTAGGTTTTAAGGAGCATCTTGAAGGAGGAAAGAGAGGTAGTGAGGCAGAGAGGTTTAGGGAGGGAGTTCCAGAGCTTGGGGCCCAGGCAACAGAAGGCACGGCCGCCAATGGTTGAGCGATTATGATCAGTGATTCTCAAGAGGGCAGAATTTGAGGAATGCAGACATCTCGGGGGGTTGTGGGGCTGGAGGAGATAACAGAGATAGGGAGGGGAGAGGGCCATGGAGGGATTTGTAAACAAGGATGAGAATTTTGAAATCAAGGCATTGCTTAACCGGGAGCCAATGTAAGTCAGTGAGCATAGGGGCGATGGGTAAGCGGGACTTGGTGCAAGTTATTTCACGGGGCAGCTGTTTACGTAGGGTAGAATGTGGGAGGCCAGCCAGGAGTGCATTGGAGTCAAGTCTAGAGGTAACAAAGGCATGGATGTGGGTTTCAACAGCAGATGAGCTGAGGCAAGGGGCGGAGATGGGCAATGTTACGGAGGTGAAAATAGGTGGTTTTAATTATGCCGCGGATAAGTGACTTCAATATGACACCTAGGTTGCGAACAGTCTGGTTCTGCATCAGGTAGATGCTAGGGAGAGGGTTTGGAGTTGGTGGCCGGGGAATGCAGTTTATGGCAGGAACCAAAGACAATGGCTTTGGTCTTCCCAATATTTAATTGGAGAAAGCTTCAGCTTTTCCTGTGGGATACAAACATGCCAGTCACCACATTGCCAATGAATGGGGTCCACTTCTGCATTGCTCCGCAGTGGTTGCTGGTGGGTTAGCTAGGGATTCTATAGTGTTTAACTGGGGTGCCCCCAAACAGTAGCTCCCCATTCTCTCAATCATGGACCACGGTATGGATACACGTGTGTGTGTGTGTGTGTGTGAGAGTGTGCGTGTTTGGGGAGGGTAGTACTTACAAATAGGCACTTTGAGGAGAAACAACAAATTGAATGACTCTGTATCAATAATATGTTTCTGTTAACTGTAAGCTATTAATTGAAGGGCTCCACGGCAGCAGAGCATTGTAGGCAGTGGTTGAAATTCCTCTATTATTTTTAATGCAATGGTAACTATATATTTGTGTCAAATTCCTGGGTTAGCTTTTTAATTAATCCATTAACTCATTATAGGAGTGTCACAAACACATTAACCACTGCACCAAAATAGTATGCAACATATTTTCTACTCCGTGAGGAAGGCAGGGGACTGGGGCGGGGGAGGATGATGTTGGAGACATTAAGATAGTTCAAGGACTGCATCTTTCCGCTGGGCGCCTATACAGTTTTGGATCTTCCTGTGCTGAGGTCCTTTTAAAGAAAGTTACTGGAATTGCTCGGTACGACACGAGCGAAGAGAGATGGCAGCCTTGCAAATGGTGCGATTGCCCAGGTCGCTGCGAATCCTGCATTCAGACATGCTCGGGCACCTAATCCTATTGACCAACTCACCAATATCCCAGCCGTGTGGAAACAGCGAGTTTGAACACGGCCCGATTGAGAGCCAGACCTGTGTATCAGTCACAAAGTGGCAGTGTGTGTATGTGTGTGTGTGGAGAACGCGGTGATTCCAGGGCAGGGGGCCAAGACATAAACACCGACACTCTGGCCTCTCTACAAGAAGCTGCCACGAGAAATGCCAGTCTATATGGACGGGCAAAATACATGCCAAGCGGCGGAGTTGATAATGAGATACTCTCAGCCTTGGATCAAAGCATTGACTCGACTTCATCTATCGCAGGAGCTGTCCCGCGTCCTGAAACCTGCCAGGCAGAAATAACTTATCCGCTTCAGGACTCGGGGCATATGCGGCAGCACTTTTTGTAAAAAAAAAATAATAATAATTAAACAGAAATCTGATTGAGAGCAGCGAGCGTGAGTCGTGACTGCTCGGGGCATGCGTCATGAATAGAGAGATGGAGGTTCCCAGAAATCGTGACTGTGGAATGGCATAGCGAGGGGAGGGAGGGTTGTTGTGGTGTGTGTGTGTGTGTGTGTGTGTGGAGCTCTGAAACCAGTCTCTGTCCACCAGCTAGCAGCTCTGTGCATCTCTCCCTCCTCTGCCAGTGAATGCTGAATTATCTCTCTCGAAGCCAAGAGAGAGAGGAGAGAGCCAGCGTCGAGCGGATAGCAACAAGAAAGGTATATGTTTTATTTTTAGCCTTGTTATTTTTGCTATGCTTTCCTCGGCCCCTTCTTCCCCCCGCCCGCCCCCCGCCCCCCTCCTCTCCCCAATGTTTATCAAGAGCCAGTTAGGCGAGACTGTCAGAGGGTAGGCAACAGGCTGTGTTAAAGTTGAGGGGCTGGGGAGAAGGTTGAGAGTTGGAACGTAGGTTCGGCTTAAGCACCGGTTGATGTCCCAACGCCAGTCCCAAACGGCAAGACGGTTGTGGACTGGAGGTCGTGGTTGGTCTGGGGGAGAGAGACGCCGGTTAGACTTCCCAGCGGCTGTACAGAAAGGGCTGCCGTGATGCCCCCGGGCTAGTGCCGGTGAAATGGAGCACTTGCTGGACAGGAGTTATGAATCCCCGCTGTGGATGGCTTACAGCTTGGACAGCGTCCAGTTGAACATATTGCGAGGCGAGAGCCAGATACTGCGTCCGGCTATTAAAAGACTTACTTGCTCTCGGTTTTTTTGAGGGGGGTGGGGAGGAGGTTAATGCTGTGTTGAATGGGTTCAGAGATTGACTGGACTGAATAACGGAACTGGGTGATCTGTGGGCTAATTTAAGTTGGGAATCCTACACGGCTGAACGAGAGACGCGGTGCGAGGCAGGGAGGCTCGCTTTAGAATGTTTTAAGTCCGCATCTATTTCTAATTCTCTTGTGCAGAAGAAGCAAATGCAGACTTTGGAGTAAAGGTGGAAGGGGGGGCCTTCCCAAATTCTTCAAAATACCGCATATGACCAGCCCTTGCTCCGTGTGATCGAGACTCCAATAATGCAAAAAGTTACTGATGACTTGTTTACTGTAGAAGGAAGCGGGGCAGGCCATTTCTCTCCAAACTCTAATCTTCACGCCGACCAATCCCACCGCCCCCCGGGGTTACTTCTATTTCCCAAATATCTCCCCCCTCCCCTCCACTCCGTCCATCAAATATAGCGCAGCATAATATGAGTGTTAGATCAGATCCTGTATCTCACTTTAATCTAACTCCCCCGCACCGCCCCCCCGCAACTCCAATCCCACCACACGGATGTGAATGAGGGTACAGGTGAGGAAGGGGTTGCATGGAATAGAAGTAATTAGGCTAGACATTACTGTTGATGCAGACGTGGAGGAAAATTAACCCATTTATATGACATTACTCTGTTATGTTAGCATAACAACGCATTAGTAACTGTGTTCATCCGCTGATACGGTCAATATAAGAAGGGCTTTGATAGAGTAGACGCACCGAGAGTCCTTCCACTTGTGGGGAAGAGCAAAACTAGAGGCCATCGATATAAGATAGTCACCAAGAAATCCAATTCAGAAGAAACTTCTTTACCCAGAGAGTGGTGAGAATGTGGAACTCGCTGCCACAGGGAGGGGTTGAGGCGAATAGTATCGATGCATTTAAGGGGAGGCTGGACAAGGATATGGGGGAGAAGGGAATAGAGGGTTATGCTGATAGAGTTAGATGAGGAAAGACGGGAGGAGGCTCCAGTGGAGCATAAACGCCGGCATGGTCTGGTTGGGACGAATGGCCTGTTTCTGTGCTGTATATCCCCTGTAATATATGTTTCGACACTCCAGTCTCAGGACCTGCCTATGGTTCAGTGTGCCACACGCACCTGGAGCTATGGAAAGGTCCCAGGTTCTATCATGAGGTGGAAGGAGGAGCTGATCTAGTTAGCTCAGTGTCTCGGCGTCAGGGAAAGGTGAAAATCCCAACATTGTGGCTCCCCTGCAGCGAGCCTGTGCTGGGAAGTGTGCGTTCAGGTGAGGATTGGGCTGAGGTGCGATGCGCCCCGTGGTCGAACAGCTCACTGAGACTCGCCACACAAGTCTACCAATAGATTCTGGGTGTGTCAGTGGCGCACAGTGAAATAATACTCCGGCGTGAACCGCCACATCTGGAGCTGGGGGGAGGGAAAGAGCCTTAAAGGAAGACATGGAAAAGCTGAATTTAGAGTTATACCTTGTATTATTAGAAGCAGTATCAAGTTACTTGGAAACCAACCTTTATCCATGAGCTCATTTATTAATCTGTGCAGCCAACCATCCACCATCCGTAAGTCCATTCTTAAGTACTTGTTTTTAAGTAATATACCATTTGTTATTCCCATGGCAACGGCGACAGATTGGGATGACGCCCAGGCCATTGGAAAACTCAATGGGAATTCCATCGGTTGTGTTTTGGGAGCCTGCGAGATGGAAAGTGGACTGAGCCCTCGTGCAGCCGATGTCCAGAGCTTGGCTCCTGAATTCCCACTCCCCCTTTGGCGAAGGGAGCTATCCAGTTGCAGTAACCCCGCTCCCAGCTCACGCACCTCTCTGGGGCTGCCGTTTGCAGCAGGAAGGGTTATAGGGTAATTCCAACCTCCCCACACAAGGACACACACATCAACTGTAGGCGCAAGTCTCATTGTCCTATAAATATTGGTGGAGGTGGACAGAGAGCAAACAATATATATATCGGCCTGTCTGTGCCTACATTTCACTCTTCAGTCTGTAGAGAACTAGACGAATAGGCAGATCTTTTCGCGAATAGGCGTTGGGGAAATGCCCTTTGTGGAACGAAATGGTAAACCTGTTTAATACCAACCCACCTTATGTGTTTTGCTCCAAATGCATCCAGTATATCAAACCACAGTGCACTTTACAGTGTGTTATTTTTGCAATATATATATATATATACATAGAGGGGTTCAATTCGGAGCTCACTCGTGTGCATAAAACGAAGATCCATTGACTGGTTTATTCAAAACGATTGCAATCTTTTCAGTGGGAAGCAGGCACGTGATAGGGACGGAGGAACATTTTGTGTTTAGCGAGGAGGAATGCAGTTTGGAGTATGGTTTGGATGAGGTTGGTTCAGTGAGCGAGAAGGATGTTGAACTGCAGGAGATGTACCATAGATTCACACGGCACAGGAAGAGGCCATCCCACCCACCTAGCCGGCTCTTTGAGAAAGCTGTCCAATCCGTTTAACCCAGCACCGTTGCCCCACAGCCCTCCAAATGTTTCCATTTCAGCCACATATCCAATTCGCCTTTCGAACGTTGCGATTGAATCTGGTTCCGCCGCCCTTTCAGGCAGCCCGTTCCAGATCATAATTCGCTGCGTCGAAAAATGTCTCCGCGTCTTCCCTCTGGTTCTTCAATCTGTGTGTCCTCTGGTTATCGACTCTGCTGCCACTGGAATCAGTCTCTCCCTGTCTACTCTATCAAAACGCTCATCATTTTGAACTCCTCTATTAAATCTCCCCTTCACCTTCTCTGCTCTAAGGCGAACAACCCCAGCTTCCCCAGTCCTCTACATAACTGTAGCCCCTCGTTCCTGGTACCGTTCTAGCGTATCTCCTCTGCCTCCTCTCCAAGGCCTTGATATCCTTGCTAAAGTGCAGTGCCCAGAATTGGACACAATATTCCAATAAAGTGTGAGTTTGGGGAAGAAAAAGATGGTGAAAAACTAGGAAAGGAGGAGAGAACGATCAACATTTGGAAGAAATGAATGTGAGAGACGTATTAAAGAGGTTTAGCAAACCGTTCTTGTTACAGGGATGAATGTTAAAAGCCTTGGGAAGAGGCGCAGTGTTGTCGGGTTTGGAGAGGGTGGATGTGGAAGCTTTAGGAGAGGATGGGGTTTGGATAGGATGAAGGCGAGAGCTTTGGAAGGTGATGTAGGAAGCTAGGATTGGGTAAGGACGGTTACAAAAACGGCGTTCCGGATTTGGAGGCGAAAATGTAAAGCAACGGGAAGGATTGCGGAAGGGTAAATGTGCAAGCTTCGGCAATGTCCTGTGCCCGGGCCGGGGAATGAGAAGCGGTGATGGTGAAATCGGCGCAAAAGAGACGCGGAGGGTTGGAGTTTGGAATAGGTGAATGAGAAAGCTTTAGAAAGGAAGCCTAAGATTTGCAAAGGGTGAATGAGAGACTGAGGAGTTTCAGAAGGCTATGGTTTGCAAAGGGTAAATGATACACGAAGGAATAGCTTCAGAAGGCTGAGATTTGCAAAGGGTGTGTGCGAGAGGCTGGGATACAGTTTTAGAAGGCTATGGTTTGCAAAGGGTGTGTGCGAGAGATTGGAGAAGAGTTTCAGAAGGCTGAGGTTTGCAAAGGGTGTGTGCGAGAGATTGGAGAAGAGTTTCAGAAGGCTGAGGTTTGCAAAGGGTGTGTGCGAGAGATTGGAGAAGAGTTTCAGAAGGCTGAGGTTTGCAAAGGGTGTGTGCGAGAGATTGGAGAAGAGTTTCAGAAGGCTGAGGTTTGCAAAGGGTGTGTGCGAGAGGCTGATCTTTGCAAAGGGCTGGACGCGATTGGCCGGCGAGAACGTGCTCTGACGCTGGGCTGAGTGTGCACATGCGCACGCCTTGCTATTTATTAACTGCCTCAGGTTGGAGGTTAGCTGATTTTTTTACGCAGATTCATCAGACTGCGAGAGTGAGAGGAGCAGCGAGAGGGAGAGGCAGGGGAAGAAATGGGGGAGATGGGGGAGGAACTCTAAAGGCGAATGTGGCGCTTTTTGCAGCCAAGGGGTAGTTAACCAGCTCTGCTCCTCAGTGTAAAATGGGCAGTGGGGAATGGCTTGAGATCTGGCGAGATACAGGGACGTACCCCATCCTCCTCCCCAAGTGAACAGGTCCTCGGTGTTGGAAGCAAGGACCCTTCAAAGCAAGACCGGAGGAGGCTGGACCCAGGAGCCGGTCACACCTGCAAGGCCACGAAGACAGACAACGAAGTCCCTCTCGAATCTTTTTGCGGTCTGGGCTTTCTGTTTCAATCCAAATCTGGTCGGAAAGCCCTTACCACAAAAAGCGTTCGAGGGTGGGCGCTTGCATCGCTGGAGAGAGAGAGCCCCGGCACCAGGATCCACCCATCGTCCCATTAATGAACTTAATGAAATGTCGTTCATTCGTTTTTATTTTAGACAGGGATTATGGGGAGGAAGGGGAGGGGAGGGAGAGATAAAGAGATTGTCTTCAGCAACTTGCTGGCCCCCTTTATCAGGGGAAAAGGCAAACGTCTTATCCCTGATAAGATCATCACGCCCCAGTTAAGGCTAACTTTTATCTTTGCCTTCACGCAGAATGAGCTCATCTCCATCAGGGATTGAACTGTCGGGGCGCAGGCTGGGGAGGAATGGTTCAGGATAATAAACAGCTGGAAAGACACGACAGCTCACCAGTAAAACCCCCACACAAAGCAAGAACCACTTGCTTTTTTAAAAAATAAAAATAAAATTCACTTAGCAGACCGGTTACTATCAAATATTGAAGCTGTAGCCATTGACTACACGTTCCCTTCCATTTTAAAATCCTCCTTCCAGTTTCAGCCCACCTCCCCCCCCTCCCCCAGTCAAAGCTCATTCAAGTTCCGAATAACAGCAGCAAACCAGGCATTCCAGGTGGTCGACGAAACGTCTGCCTACCCCCCCCCCCCTCCCTCTCCACACCCCCCACAGTTAAATTGCACTCTCGCCAAACTGAACAGCACCAAAAGCAGTCACAGCAAAGACTGCAAAATAACTCACAGAGTAATCAACTGGGTGTAAAGATTTATTGTGCAATAATAATTAGGACAATAATTCACCCGATTTTTATCAAGTGTGCAAAGAGGCTCGTCTATCCCAAAACACAGTATGGTTACTTGACATGGCGACACTGTACCTCTGCACACAAGCACACGCACGCTCGCACACATTCTCTCTCTCACTCTCTCTCACACACACTCTAACACACACTCACAAACACGCACTCTCTCACACACACACAATCTCATACACAGTCACTCACTCACATACACATACTCAGACACACACTCACAAACACGCTCATACGCACACAGTCTCACACAGACTAAGACACAGTCTCTCTCTCACACACATACATTCTTTCCCACACACACACACACACACTATCACAAACACACACACTCACACGCACTCTCTCTCACACGCACTAATATACACTCACGCGCACTCACACACACTCACCAGCACACACACAAACACACACACTCTCTTTCTCACACACGCTCACACATTCTCTCTCTCACACATTAATAGACACTCACTCGCTCTCACACACACACCCACAAAGCACGCACACACTCTCTCATACACACGCTCACACACTCTCATACACACACACTAACACAAACACACTCGCGCACACACACACACACACACAATCTCATACACACTCACTCTCACACACTCTTTCCCACACAAACACTCTCACTCTCCCACACGCACTCACACAGACACAGATATACATCTAATGACACTGTTTGAATCAACATAGAAGCGTGTTAACAGAAACTGATTGAGTCGACGTAGAGCATGAATTCTTGGGTAGTTTTATGGAACAATTGTTTCATTAAGTCAAGGGACTAATTAAGAAGACACTGACATTCAAACCATTGTACATTTTTCAAAGACGTGTGCATTCCTTCGACAGACTGGAGCATGTTGGATTTTAATTCAGCCACCGAGGTTCTATATAACCAGACTGTTCCCGTCTGCGTCAAAGCGCAGAACCTAACCAAAGGCAACCTCCAAGTCCACAGTACAATTCCTTGAGATTTCATTCTCTCCATTGTTTTTTTTTACAATTTACATTCATTATACAATGAAGAGCGAGCTGAAAGTCTACACGTCCGGAATGTTTCTTAATTCAGCTTTCTGTTTAGAAAACGTGAAGGTTTTTTTTGTTTTAAGTGTCTGTGCTTCTTCAAGCTGATTCGGATCAAGTCTACGCATCTTAGGTACAGGAGTACACATTCCTGCCGCAAACTGAATGCACAGATAATCATTAAATCCATAACATCTGGGCTTCACATTACTTCAAGTTTAGTTGGAATCTAATAATAGAATTTCGAGAAAATATACAACCTGTATATATATATATATATATATATATACGTATCTGTGCTGAGTTAAAAACTGATTCCTAAATATTCCCTTCTAAATAGGAGCTCCATAAATGGGTATCATTGAGTTACTTAATCCTTATTTAAATCCAACCATACAAAATACTTTTTAATTCTTTAGCTGTGATACTTAGTTTTAATTGAATTGTAACAGATGAAAAGGCCCCTCTCTCTCTCTCTCTCCATGTATTTCTCTCTCTATCTGTCTCTGATTCAGCCTCTTAATCTACCCCGTCTGTCTCCACACACCTTGCTGTCGCTATCTCTCAGTCTCCACCGCCCCCCCCCCCCCCACCACCATCCCTCACCCCTCTCCCTTCTTCACTTGATGCCTGTGTCTGTCTATCTCTCTCCCAGTGTTGCTCTCTGTCTCTGTCCCTCTGTCTCACTGCCCTTGTTTTCTCATTTCTTAAATTCCAAAGGGAAGATTGATGGCTATGGAAAGAGAAATAAAATGGCGCGGGGTTCCTTCCCCCATTGACCATCGAGGGGACTCAGCTCAGAACCACAACCGTTGTAGGCAAACTTTGCACCAACCGAGTGTGTGAGAGCGATTATCTGTGTTATTAGTGTGTGTGTGTGTGTGTGTGTGTTACAAGTGTGTCTCTTTACACCATCGTGAAGCTTGTTGCTGTGTTGTGAGTTGTTATTGGGGATCTCAGTTTGTCAACAGTGCCATTGTGAGTGTGTGTGTGTGTGTGTATCAATATCTCTGTGTTTGTGTGTGTGTGAGTGTGTCCGTATCTGTGTGTGTGTTAATATCTCTGTTTGTGTGTTTGTGTGTGTGTGTGAGTGTGTCAATATCTGTGTGCGTGTGTGTCAATATCTCTGTGTTTGTGTGTGTGTGTGTGTCAATGTCATTGTGTTTGTGTGTTTGTGTGTGAGTGTGTCAATATATGTGTGTGTGTGTTAATATCTCTGTTTGTGTGTTTGTGTGTGTGTGTGAGTGTGTCAATATCTGTGTGTTTGTGTGTGTGAGTGAGTGTGAGTGTGTCAGTATCTCTGTTTTTGTGTGTGTGTGAGTGAGTGTGTGTGTGTCAATGTCACTGTGTTTGTGAGTGTGTGTGTGTCAATGTCACTGTGTTTGTGGGCGTGTGTGTGTGTCAATATCTCTGTGTTTGAGTGTGAGTGATTATGTCAATCTCTGTGTATGCGAGTGAGTGTGTCAATATCTCTGTGTTTGTGTGTGTGGGTGAGTGTCAATATATCTGTGTTTGTGTGTGTGGGTGTCAATATTTCTTTGTTTGTGTGTGAGTGAGTGCGTGTGTGTGTCAATATCTGTGTTTGTGTGTGTGAGTGAGTGCTTATGTCAATATCTCTGTGTTTGTGTGTGTGAGTGTGTCAATATCTTTGCATTTGTGTGTGTGTGTCACTGTGCACGATTTAGTTCACCGTGCTGTCATGTGCACGAGTGTTTGTGCAGCAATGTGTATAGGTGTGAACTTCAGAGTGAGTTGAGGTGTTCGTGCCCACGTCTGTTAGTGCGTGAGTGTGTTTGAGTGTGTGCATGTGTGCTGCTATGTTAGTGAGTGTGTGTGTGTGTGTGTGTTTCCCGTGCCTTTTATTTTGTATTATTGTTTTAGTGTGAGCACTCGTACTTGGATTCACAAATATGTTAGTGTGTGTTTGCCCATGTGCAATTTACTGTATAATGAGTGTGCTTTGGTGTGAGTAGTTGTGTAACCATGCTCGTGTGTGTGTGTTGGTGAGCTGACCTTTGTGAATTAATGTATTAGTGTGTTTAGGTGTGTATCTCACTTCATAGTAGTGTTTGAGCTTGTGTGTGTGTGTTAATGTGTGCAAGTTTGTGAATTGTTGCATGAGTGTGTTTAGGTATGTATCTCACTTTGTAATGGCGTTTGGGCTTGTGTGTGTGTTAATGTATGTATGTTTGTGAATTATTGTATTAGTGTGTTTTGGATGTGTATCTCACTTTATAATGGTGTTTGGACTTGTGTGAGCGTGTGTTAATGTATGTAAGTTTGTGAATTATTGTATTAGTGTGTTTAGGTGTGTATCTCACTTTATAGTGGTGTTTGGCCTTGTGTGTGTGTCAATGTATTTATGTTTGTAAATTACTGTGAATTAAGTGTGTTTGTATGGCCTGTTGGCGTTTGTGTGTGTGATTATATTGGGTGTGAATTTGAACCTGTGTGAGTGCACTGGTGCCCGCCTGTTACGAGTTATTTGAGTGCGTCACTGTGCTAATGTGCACAAGTGTCAGAAAATGTGTCCATCTACATTGGCCCTTGCGCACACGTTTGCAGTAAAACCTGTTTATCTGCAATAATTCTATTGCGAAGCATCGAATTTCCAAGAAGATAGCGCAGCATTGCGAGGATTGCGCCCCGAATTCAGTCCCTCTGACTGCGTGTGCACAAGTATAGCTGCTTGAATACTTATTCAAAGCAGACCGCTTATTGACAGTGTTCGTTCGAATGGTCCATGTTTCAGCCTGCTTATCACTGGGAAGAGTGGGGTGCAGCTAAAGAGGACTTAAACCGCCCCCATATTAATCCCATCGCCATCAAGGAATATTTTACCAATACTTAAATATCGAACGACCCAACTGTTGGTTTGCAGAAACTCGACCTCTGTGTCACTACCCCCGCAGCCAAACGAGACTAATGAAAAGATAAGCCAACAATTAATAATGACTATTCCACGAATCTAACAGACTTAAAAATTGCAGCCACCTGCTGATGAGAATTACTATCGGGGTTAGGGAAGGTTTCACTGCAGTATGTAAACCGTGCCATTTTTTTTAAACTTTAAGTGGTGAAGTTAGTGGCTAGAGTTTTATCAGAATTATTACCATTGATCATTTGGATGCAGGTCCGTCGATGAGAAAGGGATGTGAAGCTGGGGCTAAAAAATGATTGGGAACGAAAGAGAAGAGGAAAAGAGGGTGTTAGCACGAGAAGGAGAGAACCAAAGAATGACAGATGATGGGTGGGAAGAACGAACGGAAGGAGAGAGTGAAAAAGAGGACAAGGGGCCAGAGCGATTGGCAGGTGCCAGTCATAGGATGGACAGTGGGATGGTCGATAATCTCGACCTAGCTGTCTGATTCTTGCGTCGCGTTCTGTCACAAATTTCGCACGGGGCAGATTTGCGCCGAAGCCTTGCGCTGCCTGGCAACTCAGCAACGAATTTCGTTGACCAACGCAGCCCTGGCGTTAGAAATCTCTGCCAGTGACCCCAGTCTCTGTGAGTGAGACTGATGCTCAGCGGATGGAGAGCAGGGGACATTAGGGACAGAGTGCCCCAATGCCAATCCTTCCAACTCCATTGTATATATGTTTTTTAAAAAGGAGGGTGAAAATACAATCCTGCAACTTTTCTGGGTCAAATTCCCCTGGATTCTTGAGATTAAAAATGTGCAGGCTTTCCAATATCGTGCCATTTTGAAGCGGTTGCCCGGTCATAAATGCACAAGACGCCAGGGATCTGACATGCCCACCGAGTCGCCAGATTTCGCCCTGCGCTCGGAAACATTTTTTTTCCCCCAAGTCCACACCACAAGCTTTGGCACACTGGCTCCCTTACGTTGGATTATCAAAACCTTGCATAGCGAATGAATATTGCTTCACCGGCGACTCAATCTTCAAATTCTTCACAATTGTCTCCGGTTCTCCGGGAAAGATATTTAAAATAAGACCATTCTTATTAGAGGAAAGCCCACGTTTTTTTTTCTAGCCACTGCACTGAGTGATCACCCCCTTGGCTCAACTAGGTTCGGAGCCACCGATTGTCGCTGTCAAGGTTCCTCTGCATTAAAACGATAGAGAATAACGCTACTCTTAACCCATTACTTAAGAACATAAGAAATAGGAGCAGGAGTAGGCCATACGGCCCCTCGAGCCTGCTCCACCATTCAATAAGATCATGGCTGATCCGATCATGGACTCAGCTCCACTTCCCCGCCCGCTCCCCATAACCCCTTATCCCCATATCATTTAAGAAACTGTCTATCTCTGTCTTAAATGTATTCAATGTCCCAGCTTCCACAGCTCTCTGAGGCAGCGAATTCCACAGATTTACAACCCTCTGAGAGAAGAAATTTCTCCTCATCTCAGTTTTAAATGGGAGGCCCCTTATTCGAAGATCGTGCCCTCTAGTTCTCGTCTCCCCCATCAGTGGAAACATCCTCTCTGCATTCACCTTGTCAAGCCCCCTCATAATCTTATTCGTTTCGATAAGATGACCTCTCAATCTTCTGAATTTCAATATGTAGAGGCCCAACCTTCTCAACCTTTCCTCATAAATCAACCCCCTCATCGTCGGAATCAACCGAGTGAACCTTCTCTGAACTGCCTCCAAAGCAAGTATATCCTTTCGTAAATATGGAAACCAAATGGAATTTACAGCACATAGACAGGCCAACTGGTTCACAGGAACCTCTCCCCACCCTACTCTCCCCCTATCAGCATATCCTATTCTCCCTCATATGCTTGTCTAGCCTCCCCTTAAATGCATCGATACTATTCGCCTCAACCACTCCCTGTGGCAGCGAGTTCCACATTCTCACCACTCTCTGGGTAAAGATGTTTCTCCTGAATTCCTGATTCAATTAATTGGTGACCATCTTATATTGATGGCCCCTAGTTCTGGACACAGGTAGTGCATGTAGAATATTAAGGGATATTCAGGGAATCAAGGGATATGGGGATAGTGCAGGAAAGTTGACTGCTTCTGGGTTACAGGTTCCTCAGGTATCGAGAGCCTTAAGTACCACATCCAAATCTCCATCCTTATGTGAAACTATGGAATGCTTGGACCAAGGTGGATCTCCCAGATGAATCCGATCTGACACGCCAATCCCAGCTAGAGTCACTGGGAAGCAATCAGGCGCAGGAGCCCTGTTTGATATCTTCCCCACTCCCAACACGCACCCCCATATCCTGCTACCCAGGGACATCAAGGCCAATTCTCGCAACCCCAACTACTGTCAATGTCGGAGATCAGCTTACTTCGCACAGGATCGGGATCAAACCTGCGACTTTCTTGTCCTTACGCCGCGCCAGATGTCCATTGGGCCAACAGGGAGTGACTTCCTGTGATGTTTGAGCCTCCAATCTATCTGCAGCCTGAGACCGCTCAAAGTGGAGGAGAAGCATCCGGGAAGACGCCGAACACTTCGAGTCTCTCTGCCGGGAGCACGCTGAAGGCAAGCGCAAACAGCGGAAGGAGCGTACAACAACCCAAGCACCCCACCCCCCCACCCCCGGCCCTCTAACCACTGTCTGCCCCACCTGTGACAGAGACTGGTGGTCCCGCATTGGTCTCATCAGTCACCTGAGAACTCATATTAGTGTGGAAGCAAGTCATCCTCGACTCCGAGGGACTGCCTAAGAAGGAGAGTCTGAAGACCACTACAGAAATTGGTACAGGATGGGGAGGAACATAGGAACTGCTGGACAATAAAAGACCAAGGTCCCTCTAGTTCAGAATAAGGGGTCGCCATTTTAAAATGGAGATGTGGAGGAACTTCTTCTCTCAGAGTGTCATGAATCTTTGGAATTCTCTACCTCAGAGAGCAGTGGAGGATGAGTCATTGAATATATTTAAGATGGAGATAGATAGATTCTTGAATGATAGGGTTATTGGGAGTGGGCAGGGAAGCGGAGTTGAAGCCAAGATCAGATCAGCCATGATCTTATTGAATGGCGAAGCAGGCTCGAGGGACCAAATGGCCTCCTCCTGCTCCTATTTCTTATGTCATTCGCCTTCTAGCATCCTGCTAGTTGCATGATACAACGATAATGACTAATCATAAGAACATAACATAAGAACATAAGAACATAAGAATTAGGTACAGGAGTAGGCCATCTAGCCCCTCGGGCCTGCTCCGCCATTCAACAAGATCATGGCTGATCTGGCCGTGGACTCAGCTCCACTTACCCGCCCGCTCCCCGTAACCCTTAATTCCCTTATTGGTTAAAAATCTATCTATCTGTGACTTGAATACATTCAATGAGCTAGCCTCAACTGCTTCCTTGGGCAGAGAATTCCACAGATTCACATCCCCCTTGGAGAAGAAATTCCTTCTCAACTTGGTTTTAAATTGGCTCCCCTGTATTTTGAGGCTGTGCCCCCTAGTTCTAGCCTCCCCTACCAGTGGAAACAACATCTTTGCCTCTATCTTGTCTATCCCTTTCATTATTTTAAATGTTTCTGTAAGATCACCCCTCATCCTTCTGAACTCCAATGAGTAAAGACCCAGTCTACTCAATCTATCATCATAAGGTAACCCCCTCATCTCCGGAATCAGCCTCGTGAATCGTCTCTGTACCCCCTCCAAAGCTAGTATATCCTTCCTTAAGTAAGGTGACCAAAACTGCATGCAGTACTCCAGGTGCGGCCTCACCAATACCCTATACAGTTGCAGAAGGACCTCCCTGCTTTTGTACTCCATCGCTCTCGCAATGAAGGCCAACATTCCATTCGCCTTCCTGATTACCTGCTGCACCTGCAAACTAACTTTTTGGGATTCATGCACAAGGACCCCCAGGTCCCTCTGCACTGCAGCATGTTGTAATTTCTCCCCATTCAAATAATATTCCCTTTTACTGTGTTTTTTCCCAAGGTGGATAACCTCATACTTTCCGACATTGTATTCCATCTGCCAAACCTTAGCCCATTCGCTTAACCTATCTAAATCTCTTTGCAGCCTTTCTGTGTCCTCTACACAACCCGCTTTCCCACTAATCTTTGTCGCAACAATCAATCTCTATCAATGCACCTATGGCAGACCCAGACACGAGGTGACGAAAACCCCCAGTGGGGTAGAGTTTTGGGAACCACGGGACCAAAGTCACCAGTCCAAAGTTCCTCCCGAGCCACACTAAACTCACCCCACACCGCTCAAATTACTCATAGGCTGGATCCTACGCAGCTATCTCTTTGAAATTCTGGGAAGATATGCAGGCTGGAAAACATAGCAACAGAATTATAAATGACTGCAAAGGATTTACCAACATTGAGGTGTTTGTTTCCCTATTCAAGCAAATCTGATTGATAAATGTCCATGGGGAGAAAATCTCCCATTTTCCATCAATTTTCCTTCGAGCAACATTTAACCATTGATGAACCTTGTTTTCCATTGGCACTAAACTTCGTATAAGTCCTGCAGAACCCATTAAGTGTGTGAATTTCCTGAGGCTCCCACAATCACTTGTAAACATAGAAACATAGAAAATAGGGTGCAGGAGTAGGCCATTCGGCCCTTCGAGCCTGCACCACCATTCAATATGATCATGGCTGATCATGCAACTTCAGTAGTACCCCATTCCTGTTTTCTCTCCATACCCCTTGATCCCTTTAGCTGTAAGGGCCACATCTAACTCCTTTCTGAATATATCTAATGAACTGGCCTCAACAACTTTCTGTGGTAGAGAATTCCACAGGTTCACAATTCTCTGAGTGAAGAAGTTTCTCCTCATCTCAGTCCTAAATGGCTAAACCCTTATCCTTAGACTGTGACCCCTGGTTCTGGACTTCCCCAGTAAGCTTCACTATCATTGGTCTGATATCAGTTTGGCAATGCCCTCTTCTCCTGAAGGTGCTCCTGCTCTGTTGGATGCCCACACACACCTGACATTGCACCCAGGTGGCCATTCTTCATGTGACAGTGCGTGCCAACAAGCTACTCAAACGTGGTGGGGACGAGAGGGAAATCACCGCGGAACCCGATCCCATTTCTCCCAAATACTTGTCAGCGGAGGTCGCTGGGCAGCAATCAGCATTGGGAGCCTTTCCTTATTAATTCCTTCCCTTAGGGTGCTGATTTGATTTGTAGAGCTGTAACTGCACCTTCAGGGTGAGATTAGCTATTGCAGGACTGAAGTCCAATCAAAGCTGGTAATGTTGGTCAAAGACTTTCCAATGGGAACCTATTGAGCCTGTACTCTCTGGCGTTTATTAGAATGAGAGGTGATCTCATTGAAACACATAAGATTCTAAGGGGGATTGGCAGGGTAGATGCTGAGAGGTTGTTTCCCCTGGATGGAGAATCTAGGGGGCGTAGTTTCATGCCATTTAGGACTGAGATGTGGAGGAATGCCTTCACTCAGAGGATTGTGAATCTTTGGAATTCGCTAGCCCAAAGGGCTGTGAATGCTGAATCGTTGGGTTTATTCAAAGCTGAGATGAATAGATATTTGGACTCTAGGGGAATCAAGGGTTGTGGAGATCAGGCAGGAAAGAAGAGTTGAGGTTGAAGATCAGCTTATTGAATGGCGGAGCAGGCTTGAGGGGCCGTAGAGCCTACTCCTGTTCCTAATTCTTATGTTCTTATGACCTCTTCTGTCAAATGACTGTAGGATGTAAGGATTCGACGACCCACCTGGAGAGTCAGACAAGAACTGACATAGCACAAAGAATTTTGGAGGGCCTTTCTGGTAGCCTCCATATAACAAACTAAATCACGTGCAAATAAACAACATATTTCAAACAGCATTTCTCTATGCTGTTGAGGAAATCTACCTCAGATAACGGCAAGCATAGCAGGTGGCCACAAAGGTACCTCAAAATCTGTTGCATCTGTTTTCACAAGGAAAGGGGCAATGCAGATACTGCTATCGAGGAGGAGTGTGATATTCTGAATGAAATAAATATAGTGAGAGAGGAAGTATTAAGGGGTTTAGCAGCTTTGAAAGTAGCTAAGTCCCCAGGCCCAGATGAAATGCATCCCAGGCTGTTGAGCGAAATAAAAGTCGAATTAGTAGAGGCCTTGACCATCATTTTCCAGTCCTCTTTGGATCTGGGCATGGTGCTGGAGGGTTGGAGGACTGCTAATGTAGTACCCTTGTTTAAGAAGGGAGAAAGGGATAGACTGAGTAATTACAGGCCTGTCAGCCTAACCTCAGTGGTGGGAAAATTATTGGAAAAAAATCCTGAAAGACAGAATAACTCTACATTTGGAAAGGCAAGGATTAATTAGGGATAGTCAGCACAGATTTGTTAAGGGAAGATCACGTTTGACTAACCTGATTGAATTTTTTGAGGAGGTAACCAAGAGGGTCGATGAGGGTAGTGCGTATATGGACTTTAGCAAGGCTTTTGATAAGGTCCCACATGGTAGATTGGTCAGGAAGGATAAAGCCCATGGGATCCAGGGCAAAGTGGCAAGTTGGATCCAAAATTGGCTTGGAGGTAGGAAGCAAAGGGTAATGATTGATGGATGTTTTTGTGACTGGAAGGATGTTTCCAGTGGGGTTCCGCAGGGCTCAGTACTGGGTCCCTTGCCTTTTGTGCTATTTATCAACGATTTAGATTTGAATATAGGGAGTATGATTAAGAAGTTTGCAGACGACACTAAAATTGGCTGTGTAGTTGATAATGAAGAGGAAAGTCATGGGTTGCAGGAGGATATCAATCCATTGGTCAGATGGGCAGAGCAGTGGCAAATGGAATTTAATTCAGAGAAGTGTGAGGTGATGCATTTTGGGAGGGCTAATAAGGAAAGGGTGTACACATTAAGCGATAGATCACTTAATAGTGTAGATGAACAAAGGGACCTTGGAGTGCTTGTCCACAGATCCCTGAAAGTAGCAAGCCAGGTTGATAAGGTCATTAAGAAGACTTATGGAATGCTTGCCTTTATTGGGCGAGACATAGAATATAAGAGCAGGGAGGTTATGTTAAATTGTATAATATTTTGGTTAGGCCACAGCTAGATTACTGCGAGCAATTCTGGTCACCTTATTATAGGAAGGATGTGATTGCACTATAGAGGGTGCAGAGGAGATTTACTAGGATGCTGCCTGGAATGGAGAATCTTAGTTATGAGGACAGATTGGATAGGCTGGGTTTGTTCTCATTGGAACAGAGGAGGTTGAGAGGAGACCTCATCGAGGTGTACAAAATATTGAGGGGCCTGGACATAGTAGATAGTAAGGGTCTATTTCCTTTGGTGGAGGGGTCTATTACGAGGGGGCATAGTTTTAAGGTGGTTGGTGGAAGGTTTAGGGGGGATTTGAGGAGGGGCTTCTTTATGCAGAGGGTTGAGGGGATCTGGAACTCGCTGCCTGGAAGAGTGGTGGATGCAGAAACCCTCACCACTTTTAAGAGATGGTTGGATGGGCACTTAAAGTGCCGTAACCTGCAGTGTTACGGACCTACAACTGGTAATTGGGATTAGACTGGATGACCTTTTGTTGGACGGCGCAGATATAATGGTAAGTACTGCAGGGAATCGAATACGGCCAGGGTGATCTCCTGGACTGGTTTTGATCGCCTGGATAGGTCGGAGAGGAATTTTCCAAGATTTTTTCTCCCTTAATTGGCCTGGGTTTTTACCTGGTTTTTGCCTCTCCCAGAAGATCACATGGCTCCGGTTGGGGTAGAGTGTAGAATGTTTCAGTATAAGGGATGTCGCAGTTGTGTGAGGCGGACTGGTTGGGCTTGGTGCTCTTTGCCGTTCCGTCATTGTTCATAGGTTTATATGTAAACTTCAAGGCGGCTGACCAAAGGCCGTGTGGCTCTTTGTCGGCTGGCACGGACATGATGGGCCGAAATGGCCTCCTTCTGCGCGTAAATTTCTATATTCTATGTTTCTATATGGAGGAAACTCACCAAATCATAACTAAAATTGCCAGAGGAAAGGCTAGAAACGAATACATGATGGAATGGCAGAGGACAGAGGGGACGCACACTGACAGTGGCAGGATTATGGGTGGTGGGAGAGAGAGAGAAATATAGAGGATAAACTCAGGGGGAGCAGCAAGATATGGAGAAGATAGAAACTAGAGGACAACAAGATATGGAGAAGATACAAAGTGTCGGGTAAGATAAGATACCACAGAAAGTTGTTGGGGCCAGTTCGTTAGATATATTCAAAAGGGAGTTAGATGTGGCCCTTACGGCTAAAGGGATCAAGGGGTATGGAGAGAAAGCAGGAATGGGATACTGAAGTTGCATGATCAGCCATGATCGTATTGAATGGTGGTGCAGGCTCGAAGGGCCGAATGGTCTACTCCTGCACTTATTTTCTATGTTTCTATATTTCTATACAACTGGAGGTTAGGGAGATATATAGAGGAAGCATGCTGAGCAGTACTCAAGATATAGAAAGCACCCACACTGGAAAATACTCTGATATAGATGTTATGTTTTCGGTATGACCGTACAAACACACCGGCTCTTAGATGGCTGATAATTTCAGGAAGCTTGTCAGGTGACCTGAACTGTGTATTCTTGTAAACAGCACTGGTTGCAATGCCACAGTAATTCACTGGATGGAGCTATATATATTACAATAGAAATGATATGCACTGGGGGACAGTAAGATATGGAACGGAGATAAACACTGAGGGACCAGCACAATATGGAGAAGAGATACGTTGGGGAACAATGTATCTCAAACCCGCAACCTCTACTACCCAGAAGGACAAGGGCAGCAGGCGCATGGGGACACCACCACCTCCACGTTCCCCTCCAAGTCACACACTATCCTGAGTTGGAAATATATTGGCCGTTTTTTCATCGTCGCTGGGTCAAAATCCAGGAACTCTCTCCCTAACAGCACTGTGGGAGCACCTTCACCACACGGACTGCAGCGGTTCAAGAAGGCGGCTCACCACCACCTTCTCAAGGGGCAATTAGGGTTGGGCAATTACTGCTGATCTTGCCAGCGATGCCTACATTCCGTGAATGAATGAAAAAAAGTGAGATAGAGACACAAAATAGCAAGATATGGAGAAAGTACACTCACTGAGGGACGGTAAGTTACAGAGGTGATATATTGGGGGAACAGAGAGATAGAGAGAGGATATACTTTGGGAAACAGTAGGATATGGCGAGTAGTTGCAATGGAGATTAGGAAGGTAAAAAAATGATGTACACTGGGGTTACTGATATTGAGAGGATACGAACTGGGGAACATTAAGATATAGAAAGAAGTTACACTGGTGACAGAAAGCTATGGAGAGGAGACATATTGGAGGCAGGGAGATAGAGTGGCTATTCACTGGGTACATTGATGTCACCCCAGGGTCAATAACCTACTGCTACCTATCAGAAGAGGTGAGTGCCCAGGGGCAGCACAGGCCAGCCCACACTACGATATGTGCACGCACTAGGTCCGTGCAGCCGAGCAGGTCTCCAGTCATCTTGATTAATCCTTCCCACTGGACCAAGACCTAGCTCTGTCAAGCCCGTGTGGTGGCTGGTGTGCAACGGCCACCCCACATTAAAACAATCCACGCACAGGCATCTTCCATCCTTCAGGATGTAGTTCGGGATCTGGAATATTAGGTCCTTCATTGAACTCATCCCTTTTTAGAGTGGAAGCAAGTCATCTCGCTTCAAGGGATTGCCTATGATGATGACTGCGGACAGGGAGATTTAAAGGTTCACATTGGGAGTTAGTGCAATATACATACCATACACACTGGAGAGGAAACACACAGGAAAACACAATGATATACCGAGGATACACACGGCATAGAACAACAACCTGCATTTATATAGCGCCTTTAATGTAGTAAAACATCATCAAGGCGCTTCCAAAGGATTGTTATAGAAACATAGAAATATAGAAAATAGGTGCAGGAGCAGGCCATTCAGCCCTTCTAGCCTGCACCGCCATTCAATGAGTTCATGGCTGAACTGAAACTTCAGTACCCCCTTCCTGCTTTCTCGCCATACCCCTTGATCCCCCGAGTAGTAAGGACTTCATCTAACTCCCTTTTGAATATATTTAGTGAATTGGCCCCAACCACTTTCTGTGGCAGAGAATTCCACAGGTTCACCACTCTCTGGGTGAAGAAGTCTCTCCTCATCTCGGTCCTAAATGGCTTACCCCTTATCCTTAGACTGTGACCCCTGGTTCTGGACTTCCCCAACATTGGGAACATTCTTCCTGCATCTAACCTGTCTAAACCCGTCAGAATTTTAAACGTTTCTATGAGGTCCCCTCTCATTCTTCTGAACTCCAGTGAATACAAGCCCAGTTGATCCAGTCTTTCTTGATAGGTCAGTCCCACCATCCCGGGAATCAGTCTGGTGAATCTTCGCTGCATCCCTCAATAGCAAGAATGTCCTTCCTCAAGTTAGGAGACCAAAATTGTACACAATACTCCAGGTGTGGCCTCACCAAGGCCCTGTACAACTGTAGCAACACCTCCCTGCCCCTGTACTCAAATCCCCTCGCTATGAAGGCCAACATGCCATTTGCTTTCTTAACCGCCTGCTGTACCTGCATGCCAACCTCCAATGACTGATGTACCATGACACCCAGGTCTCGTTGCACCTTCCCTTTTCCTAATCTGTCACCATTCAGATAATAGTCTGTCTCTCTGTTTTTACCACCAAAGTGGATAACCTCACATTTATCCACATTATACTTCATCTGCCATGCATTTGCCCACTCACCTAACCTATCCAAGTCACTCTGCAGTCTCATAGCATCCTCCTCGCAGCTCACACTGCCACCCAACTTAGTGTCATCCGCAAATTTGGAGATACTACATTTAATCCCCTCGTCTAAATCATTAATGTACAATGTAAACAGCTGGGGCCCCAGCACAGAACCTTGCGGTACCCCACTAGTCACTGCCTGCCATTCTGAAAAGTACCCATTTACTCCTACTCTTTGCTTCCTGTCTGACAACCAGTTCTCAATCCACGTCAGCACACTACTCCCAATCCCATGTGCTTTAACTTTGCACATTAATCTCTTGTGTGGGACCTTGTCGAAAGCCTTCTGAAAGTCCAAATATACCACATCAACTGGTTCTCCTTTGTCCACTTTACTGGAAACATCCTCAAAAAATTCCAGAAGATTTGTCAAGCATGATTTCCCTTTCACAAATCCATGCTGACTTGGACCTATCATGTCACCATTTTCCAAATGCGCTGCTATGACATCCTTAATAATTGATTCCATCATTTTACCCACTACTGAGGTCAAGCTGACCGGTCTATAATTCCCTGTTTTCTCTCTCCCTCCTTTTTTAAAAAGTGGGGTTACATTGGCTACCCTCCACTCGATAGGAACTGATCCAGAGTCAATGGAATGTTGGAAAATGACTGTCAATGCATCCGCTATTTCCAAGGCCACCTCCTTAAGTACTCTGGGATGCAGTCCATCAGGCCCTGGGGATTTATCGGCCTTCAATCCCATCAATTTCCCCAACACAATTTCCCGACTAATAAAGATTTCCCTCAGTTCCTCCTCCTTACTAGACCCTCTGACCCCTTTTATATCCGGAAGGTTGTTTGTGTCCTCCTTAGTGAATACTGAACCAAAGTACTTGTTCAATTGGTCTGCCATTTCTTTGTTCCCCGTTATGACTTCCCCTGATTCTGACTGCAGGGGACCTACGTTTGTCTTTACTAACCTTTTTCTCTTTACATACCTATAGAAACTTTTGCAATCCGCCTTAATGTTCCCTGCAAGCTTCTTCTCGTACTCCATTTTCCCTGCCTTAATCAAACCCTTTGTCCTCCTCTGCTGAGTTCTAAATTTCTCCCAGTCCCCAGGTTCGCTGCTATTTCTGGCCAATTTGTATGCCACTTCCTTAGCTTTAATACTATCCCTGATTTCCCTAGATAGCCACGGTTGAGCCACCATCCCTTTTTTATTTTTACGCCAGACAGGAATGTACAATTGTTGTAATTCATCCATGCGGTCTCTAAATGTCTGCCATTGCCCATCCACAGTCAACCCCTTAAGTATCATTCGCCAATCTATCCTAGCCAATTCACGCCTCATACCTTCAAAGTTACCCTTCTTTAAGTTCTGGACCATGGTCTCTGAATTAACTGTTTCATTCTCCATCCTAATGCAGAATTCCACCATATTATGGTCACTCTTCCCCAAGGGGCCTCGCACAATGAGATTGCTAATTAGTCCTCTCTCATTACACAACACCCAGTCTAAGATGGCCTCCCCCCTAGTTGGTTCCTCGACATATTGATGCCCTCCCCAACATCACTACTACTGTTTGGAGGTCTGTACACAACTCCCACTAACGTTTTTTGCCCTTTGGTATTCTGCAGCTCTACCCATATAGATTCCACATCATCCAAGCTAATGTCTTTCCTAACTATTGCATTAATCTCCTCTTTAACCAAACAATATTTTGCATCAAGCCACATTAGAACATAATTGAAAGGTGAGCAAAAGCTTGGTCAAAGAGGTCATTTTTAAGGAGCATTTTAAAGGAGGAGAGAGAAGTAGTGAGATGGATAGCTTTGGAGAGGAAATTCCAGAGCTTAGGGCCCAGGCAGCTGAAGGCACGGCCGCTGATGGTGGAACGATTAAAATTGGAGATGCACAAGAGGCCAGAATTGGTGGAGCGAAGAGATCTCGGTGGGTTGTCGGGCTGGAGGAGATTACAGAGATAGGGAGAGGCAAGGCCTTGGTGGGATTTGAAAACAAGGATAAAAGTTTGAAAATCGAGGTGTTGCCAGACCAGGAGCCAATGTAGGTCAGCGAGCACATGGGGTGAGAGGTGAGCGGAACATGGTGTAAGCTAGGATGGTCTTTTGAATGAGCTCACGTTTACATAGAAACATAGAAAATAGGTGCAGGAGCAGGCCTTTCAGCCCTTCGAGCCTGCACCACCATTCAATGTGATCAAGGCTGATCCTGCAACTTCAGTACCCCATTCCTGCCTTCTCTCCATACC
Source organism: Pristiophorus japonicus (assembly GCF_044704955.1). NCBI lineage: Eukaryota > Metazoa > Chordata > Chondrichthyes > Pristiophoridae > Pristiophorus > Pristiophorus japonicus. The sequence continues at coordinate 89,830,387 of NC_091995.1, forward strand.
CTCTGATCCCTTTAGCTGTAAGGGCACATCTAACTCCCTTTTTGAATATATCCAACGAACTGGCCTCAACAACTTTCTGTGGTAGAGAATTCCACAGGTTCACAATGAAGCAGGTGCAAGATGGGAGCCCAGCTGGAAGAGCATCAGAATAGTCAAATCTAGAGGTAACTAAGGGGAAAGTAAGATATAGAAAAGGTACACACTGGAGGAACAGTAAGATATGGAGAGAAAGATGCTGGAGAAACAACAAGATATAGAAAGACATTGGAGGAACAGCAAGATATGGAGAAGGTACACACTGATAAGAACATAAGAAATAGGAGCAGGAGTAGGCTATTTGGCCCCTCGAGCCTGCTCCGCCATTCAATAAGATCATGGTTGATCCGATCATGGACTCAGCTTCATTTCCCCGCCCGCTCCCCATAACCCTTTACTCCCTTATCGCTCAAAAATCTGTCTATCTCCACCTTAAATATATTCAATGACCCAGCCCCCACAGCTCTCTGGGGCAGAGAACTCCATAAATTTACAACCCTCTGATAGAAGAAATTCCTCCTTATCTCAATTTTAAATGGGCGGCCCCTTAATCTGAGACTCCCCGAGTTTTAGTTTCCCCTATGAGTGGAAACATCCTCTCTGCATCCACCTTGTCGAGCCCCTCATTATCTTATATGTTTCGATAAGATCACCTCTCATTCTTCTGAACTCCAATATGTGGAGGCCCAATCTACTCAACCTATCTTTATAAGTCAACCCCCTCATCTCCGGAATCAGCCGAGTGAACCTTCTCTGAACAGCCTCCAATGCAAGTATATCCTTCCTTAAATATGGAGACCAAAACTGTACGCAGTACTCCAGGTGTGGCCTCACCAATACCCTGTACAGTTGTAGCAGGACTTCTCTGCTTTTATACTCTATCCCCCTTGCAATAAAGGCTATCACTCCATTTGCCTTCCTGATTACTTGCTGTACCTGCATAATAACTTTTTGTGTTTCATGCACAAGGACCCCCAGGTCCCTCTGTACTGCACTTTGCAATTTTTCTCCATTTAAATTGTAATTTGCTTTTCTATTTTTCTGCCAAAGTGGATAACCTCACATTTTCTCACATTATACTCCATTTGCCAGATTTTTGCCCACTCACTTAGCCTGTCTATATCCCTTTGCAGATTTTTTGTGTCCTCCTCACAATTTGCTTTCCCATCCATCTTTGCATCGTCAGCAAACTTGGCCACGTTACACTCGGTCCCTTCATCCAAATCATTAATATAGATTGTAAATAGTTGAGGACCCAGCATAGATCTCTGCGGCACACTGTTTGCCATCCGGAAAATGACCCATTTATCCTGTCTTTCTGTTTTCTGTTAGTTAACCAATCCCCTATCCAAGCTAATATATTACCCCCTACCCCGTGAAATGTTATCTTGTGCCGTAACCTTTTCTGTGGCACCTTATCGAATGCCTTCTGGAAATCCAAATACACCACATCCACTGGTTCCTCCTAATCCATCCTGCTCATTACATCCTCAAAGAACTCCAGCAAATTTGTCAAACATGATTTCCCTTTCATAAAACCATGCTGACTCTGCTTGATTGAATTATGCTGTTCCAAATGTCCCGCAACTGCTTCCTTAATAATGGACTCCAGCATTTTCCCAACGACAGATGTATACTGATATGCTGATGTATGGAAAGGATACATACTGGGGAGGATAGCAAGGTACAGAAAGGAGATACGCACTGGGGGGCCAGCAAAATGTGAAGAGGAGATGCACTGGGATATGATAGGAGATGTATGTGAGATATATCTGTAACTAATGCGCGCCCACCATCTATAAGACTCTATGGCTAGGGTATATCTGTAAACCTGGGTGGACACTAAGATATTGAGAGGTACACACTGGGGAACATTAAGATAGGAACGAGAAGCCCATGTGTGACATCCATAGTTGTACTGTTCCAGAAGATAAACCTATCCAACACAATATATAAATAGTTTTATTATGCCTGATATTTTGTATATAAGGCCGGCAATTAACGTGAGCAATGTTATTGTTCAAATGCGTAACCGCGTGTTCATATTCAATTCTTCTCTCTTCTGTTTCAACAGATTTAAAATAAACAGGTTCTTAATTTTAACTTAGAGTTTCTTTGCACTTAAATGTTGGTGAAAAGGAATGATTTCATTAAAAGCAACAATGGTCCATAAATCTGCAGGAGCAGGACATCTAATGGCACTTGCCTTTAGTTAGACTTGTCCTTGGACATTTAAGAACATAAGAATATAAGAAATTAGAGCAGGATCAGGCCATTCGGCCCCTCAAGCCTGCTCCGCCATTCAATGAGATCATGGCTGATCTTCTACCTCAACTCCACTTTCCTGCACTATCCCCATATCCCATGATCCCCTTAATAGTCAAAAATCTATCGATCTCTGTCTTGAATATACTCAAAGACTGAGCCTCCACAGCCCTCTGGGGCAGAGAATTCCAAAGATTCACCACCCTCTGAGTGAAGAAGTTTCTCCTCATCTCAGTCCTAAATGGCCGACCCCTTATTCTGAGACTGTGTGACCCCTGGTTCTAGACTCCCCAGCCAGGGGAAACATCCTCCCTACATCTACCCTGTCAAGCCCTGTAGGAATTTTGTATGTTTTTAATGAGATCATCTTTCATTCTTCTAAACTCTAGAGAATATAGAAACATAGAAAGCAGGAAGGGGGTACTGAAGTTTCATGTTCAGCCATGAACTCATTGAATGGCGGAGCAGGCCATTCAGCCCTTCTAGCCTGCACCGCCATTCAATGAGTTCATGGCTGAACATGAAACTTCAGTACCCCCTTCCTGCTTTCTCGCCATACCCCTTGATCCCCCGAGTAGTAAGGACTTCATCTAACTCCCTTTTGAATATATTTAGCGAATTGGCCTCAACTACTTTCTGTGGTAGAGAATTCCACAGGTTCACCACTCTCTGGGTGAAGAAGTTTCTCCTCATCTCGGTCCTAAATGGCTTACCCCTTATCCTTAGACTGTGACCCCTGGTTCTGGACTTCCCCAACATTGGGAACATTCTTCCTGCATCTAACCTGTCTAAACCCGTCAGAATTTTAAACGTTTCTATGAGGTCCCCTCTCATTCTTCTGAACTCCAGTGAATACAAGCCCAGTTGATCCAGTCTTTCTTGATAGGTCAGTCCCACCATCCCGGGAATCAGTCTGGTGAATCTTCGCTGCACTCCCTCAATATCAAGAATGTCCTTCCTCAAGTTAGGAGACCAAAACTGTACACAATACTCCAGGTGTGGCCTCACCAAGGCCCTGTACAACTGTAGCAACACCTCCCTGCCCCTGTACTCAAATCCCCTCGCTATGAAGGCCAACATGCCATTTGCTTTCTTAACCGCCTGCTGTACCTGCATGCCAACCTTCAATGACTGATGTACCATATGGGCCTAGTCTACTCAATTTCTCCTCATAGGACAATCCCCCTATCCCAGGAATCAGTCTGGTGAACCTTCGTTGCACTCCCTCTACGGCAAGTATATCCTTCCTTAGGTAACGAGACCAAAACTGTGCACACTACTCCAGGTGTGGTCTCACCAGGGCCCTATATAATTGCAATAAGACGTCTTTACTCTTATACTTGAATCCATTGTAATAAATGCATTTAGGCTTTTGAAATATTTTGCGTGGCAAGTTGCTGAAAGTTCGAGCCAATAACGGTGCAGTGAGGGGGAACAGGGCATCTGGGATGCAAATGAGCAGGGACAGCAACCGGGCAGCTCCTTAACCAATCAGAGTGAAGGATTGTGAAATTATCAGCGCAAGGACTTGAGAAGGAAGTGTAAATTAGAGTGGGTGAATCCAATGTCAAATCAGGTACAGAAAGAGAAACAAAGAGAGGGAAAGAAAGATTGGATTAAGAGGGTGAGAGAAAAAAGAGATAGAAAGGAAAAGTAAAAAAACAAAGTTTGACATTTTAAAATCTCCAACAACAATTAAAACTTGAAGCAATGAGACTCGACACTTGCAATAGTTAATTTTCAGTGCTAGAGAGGTTGACTGGCAGGAATTAACACTTATCAGGTCGTTAACATAAGATAAGAACATAAAAAATAGGAGTAGGAGTCGGCCATTTGGCCCCTCGAGCCTGCTCCGTCATTCATATGATATTGATCTCATTGAAACATACATTCTTACAGGGTTTGACAGGGTAGATGCAGGAGGATGTTTCCCCTGGCTGGGGAGTCTAGAACCAGGGATCACAGTCTCAGAATAAGGGGTCGGCCATTTAGGACTGAGCTGAGGAGAATCGTCTTCACTCAGAGGGTGGTGAATCTTTGGAATTCTCTACTCCAGAGGGCTGTGGAGGCTCAGTCTTTGAATATATTCCAGAAAGAGACCGATAGATTTCCGAATATTATGGGGATCATGGGATATGGGGATAGTGCAGGAAAGTGGAGTTGAGGTCGAAGATCAGCCATGATCTTATTGAATGGTGGAGCAGGCTCGAGGGGCCGAATGGCTGACTGCTGCTCCTAATTCTTATGTTCTTAAATGTCCAATGACAAGTGGCTGATCTGCTCTTGGCTCCAACTCCACTTTCCTGCCCGCTCCCCATAACCCTTGACTCCCTTATCGTTCAAAGGGTCAAAAGGGTGCTTCGACTACAAGGGACGAGACCTCGTTTCCTGCGGCGGGTTTAGTTCATATCGACCTCGCAAATGCGGCAACTTCATGCCGGCCGGTGCGTTTCCGCGGTGAGGCAGGCAGCCCGGGCTCACGCAGCTAACGGTGGAGCGGCACATCCAGCGAGCGGCGTTTGGACCTCCACATTGAGCCTCGCATCTGCCCGCGTCCTGAAGTTGCTGCGGCATTTGCGCATAAATCACGGCGCGCGCCGTCAGTCTTGCCGTTGTTTTGATAACACATTATGGGCCATTATCGAGGGCAGTTCAGCCTCTGCTCACTGAACTCCACCTCCCAGGCTGTGGCTGGAGCAGTCTATCCGGAATCTGTTGCTAATTAGCAACATAGGAAGAGGTGTCGGTCGTTCAGCACCTCGAGCCTCATCCTCCATTCAATCAGACCACAGCTGATCTGTAGCTTAACTCCATCTACCCGTCTTGGATCCGTAACCCTTTGATACCCTGGCCCAACAAAAATCTATCAAGCTCAGTTTTGAAATTTTGAATTGACCCCCCAACTCTTTGGAGGAGAGAATTCCAGATTCCCACTACCCTTTGTGTGAAGAAGTGCTTCCTGACATCACCCTGAACGGTCTGGCTCTAATTTTAAGGTTACGCCCCCTTGTTCTGGACTCCCCCACCCCACCCCCCAACTAGAGGAAATAGTTCCCCCTATCTACCCTATCAACACCTTTAATCATCTTCAAAACCTCAATTCCATCGCCCCTTAATCTTCTAAACTCAAAGGAATACAAGGCTAGACTAAGAACATAAGAACATAATGGGAGCAGGAGTCGGCCATCTGGCCTCTCGAGCCTGCTCCGCCATTCAATAAGATCGTGGCTGATCTGATCATGGGCTCAGCTCCACTTCCCTGCCCTCTCCCCATAACCCTTGACTCCCTTATCGCTCAAAAATCTGTCTGTCTCCACCTTGAATTTAATCAATGACCCAGCCTCCACAGCTCTCTGGGGTAGAGAATTCCACAGATTTACAACCCTTTGAGAGAAGAAATTTCTCATTATCTCAGTTTTAAATGGACGGCCCCTTATTCTATGCAACCTGTCCTCATAATTTAACTCTTTTAGCCCTCGGTATCATTCTGGTGAATCTGCGCTACACCCCCTCGAAGGCACTTAAGGAAAGGTAACTTCGATGGTATGAGACGTGAATTGGCTAGAATAGACTGGCAAATGATACTTAAAGGGTTGACGGTGGATAGGCAATGGCAGGCATTTAAAGATCACATGGATGAACTTCAACAATTGTATATCCCTGTCTGGCGTAAAAATAAAACGGGGAAGGTGGCTCAACCGTGGCTGACAAGGGAAATTAGGGATAGTGTTAAATCCAAGGAAGAGGCATATAAATTGGCCAGAAAAAGCAGCAAACCTGAGGACTGGGAGAAATTTAGAATTCAGCAGAGGAGGACTAAGGGTTTAATTAGTAAGGGGAAAATAGACTATGAGAATAAGCTTGCAAGGAACATAAAAACTGACTGCAAAAGCTTCTATAGATATGTGAAGAGAAAAAGATTAGTGAAAACAAACGTAGGTCCCTTGCAGTCAGAATTATAACAAAGAACTGGCAGACCAATTGAACAAATACTTTGGTTCGGTCTTCATTAAGGAAAACACAAATACCCTTCCGGAAATACTAGGGGACCGAGGGTCTAGCAAGAAGGGGGAACTGAAGGAAATCCTTATTAGTCAGGGAATTATGTTAGAGAAATTGATGAGACTGAAGGCCGATAAATCCCCAGGGCCTGATAGTCTGCATCCCAGAGTACTTAAGGAAGTGGTCCTAGAAATAGTGAATGCATTGGTGGTAATTTTCCAACATTCTATAGGCTCTGGATCAGTTCCTATGGATTGTAGGGTAGCTAATGTAACCCCACTTTTTAAGAAAGGAGGGAGAGAGGAAACAGGGAATTATAGACCGGTTAGCCTGACATCGGTAATGGGGAAACTGTTGGAATCAATTATTAAATATGTAATAGCAGCGCATTTGGAAAGCAGTGACAGGATCGGTCCAAGTCAGCATGGATTTATGAAAGGGAAATCATGCTTGACAAATCTTCTAGAATTTTTTGAGGATGTAACCAGTAGATTGGACAATGGAAAACCAGTGGATGTGGTGTATTTGGACTTTCACAAGGCTTTTGACAAGGTCACAAACGTGAGATTAGTGTGCAAAATCAAAGCACATGGTATTGTGGGTAATGTATTGATGTGGATAGAGAACTGGTTGGCAGACAGGAAACAAAGAGTAGGAATAAACGGGTCCTTTTCAGAATGACAGGCAGTGACTAGTGGGGTACCGCAAGGTTCAGTGCTGGGACCCCAGCTATTTACAATATACATTAATGATTTAGACGAAGGAATTGAGTGTAATATCTCCAAGTTTGCAGATGACACTAAACTGGGTGGCAGTGTGAGCTGTGAGGAGTATGCTAAGAGGCTACAGGATGACTTGGACAGGTTAGGTGAGTGGGCAAATGCATGGCAGATGCAGTATAATGTGGATAAATGTGAGATTATCCACTTTGGTGGCAAAAACAGGAAGGCAGAGTATTACCTGAATGGTGACAGATTAGGAAAAGGGGAGGTGAAACGAGACCTGGGTGTCATGGTACATCAGTCATTGAAAGTTGGCATGCAGGTACAGCAGGCGGTGAAGAAAGCAAATGGCATGTTGGCCTTCATAGCTAGGGTATTTGAGTATAGGAGCAGGGAGGTCTAACTGCAGTTGCACAGGGTCTTGGTGAGGCCACACCTTGAATATTGTGTACAGTTTTGGTCTCCTAATCTGAGGAAGGACATTCTTGCTATTGAGGGAGTGCAGCGAAGGTTCACCAGACTGATTCACGGGATGGCAGGACTGACATATGAAGAAAGAATGGATCGACTAGGCTTATATTCACTGGAATTTAGAAGAATGAGAGGGGATCTCATAAAAACATATACAATTCTGACAGGATTGGACAGGTTAGATGCAGGAAGAATGTTCCCGATGTTGGGGAAGTCCAGAACTAGGGGTCACAGTCTAAGGATAAGGGGTAAGCCATTTAGGACCGAGATGAGGAGAAACTTCTTCATTCAGAGAATTGTGAACCTGTGGAATTCCCTACCACAGAAAGTTGTTGAGGCCAGTTCGTTGGATATATTCAAAAGGGCGTTAGATGTAGCCCTTACGGCTAAAGGGATCAAGGGGTATGGAGGTACTGAATGGGGTACTGAATTTGCAAAAATGATCAGCCATGATCATATTGAATGGTGGTGCAGGATCGAAGGGCCGAATGGCCTACTCCGGCACCTATTTTCTATGTTTCTATGTTAATATATCCTTCCTGAGCTGTGGGGCCCAGAACTGAAGGCAGTTACTCCAGATGGAGACTAACACGAGCTTTATACAACACCCACCCTTTGTATTCCAGCCCCTTGAGATGATGGCCAACATTCCATTGGCCTTTTGAATTATTTTTTTTGTACCTGTCCACTCGCTCTCAGTGATTTCTGTACACAGACCCCGACATCTCTCCGCCCCTCCACAGTTCCTAGTCTCTTGCCTTTTAGAAATACTCTGAGTTATCTTTCTTCAGCCCAATATGGTCGACCTCACACTTTCCCATCTTGAACTCCATCTTCCACCTTTCTAGGTACCGGTCGTTGCGGGAGTGTCTCTAAATTACATGCTCCAAGTCACATGTAACATTGACACCAAAAACGCTTGCACCCTGCGGTAGAATTTGGTCCTTTTTGCGGCTGATTTCCGGACAGTAACAGGGAGTGGGGGGGGGGTGGGGTTGAAAGGATTAGTTTAGGGATGGGATCTGGCTCATCTACAGCAATCCCGAGGGCCACTGCCAGCCCACAATCGGCTCTACCCCTCCCATTGGAATCATAGAGTCATAGAAGTTAACAGCATGGAAGGAGGCCATTTCTGCTCGTCGTGTCTGCCCAGGCTGACAAAGAGCTACCCAGCCTCATCCCACTTTCCAGCTCTCGGTCCGTAGCCCTGTAGGTTACGGCACTTCAGGTGCACATCCAAGTACTTTTTAAATGTGGTGAGGGTTTCTGCCTCTACCACCCTTTCAGGCAGTGAGTTCCAGACCCCCAACCCCACTCTGGGTGAAAGATATTCCCATCAAGTCCTCTCTAAACCTCCTACCAAATACTTTAAATCTATGTCCCCTGGTTGTTGACCCCTCTGCTAAGGGAAACAGGTCCTTCCTATCCAGGGGTATGGAGAGAAAGCAGGAAAGGGGTACTGAGGTTGAATGATCAGCCATGATCTTATTGAATGGCGGTGCAGGCTCGAAGGGCCGAATGGCCTGCTCCTTCGCCTAATTTCTATGTTTCTATGTTTCCACTCTATCTGGGCTCCTCATAATTTTATACACCTCAATAAGGTCTTCCCTCAGCCTCCTCTGCTCCAAAGAGCTATCAATCTCAGATTTAAAATTAGCAATTGACACAGCATCGATTGCCATTTGCTGAAGAGAGTTCCAAGCCTCTACCATCCTTTGTTTGTAGAAGTGTTTCCTAATTTCACTCCTGAAAGGTCTGGCTCTAATTTTTCTGCCCCCTCATCCAAGACTCCCCAACCTTCGGAACTAGAAAAAACATCTGATGCCCTGAATAGCTTGAAATCTTTGATCAGATCATCCCTTAACCTTCTAAATTCTAAGGAATACAACCCTAATTTGTGCAATACAAACAGAAAATACTCAGCGGGTCAGGCAGCATCTGTGGAGAGGGAGAAACGAAGTCAAAGTTTCAGGTCGATGACCCTTTGTCAGAACTGGAGAAAGTTCGAGATGCAACAGATTTTTAAGCAAGTGTCGAGGGGCAGGGATAGCAGGGAGGGGAGGAAAGAACAAAAGGGAAGGTTTGTGATAGGGTGGAAGGTAAGAGAGATTAGAGAGACACAGGGGGCGATGGTGCGAGGCAAAAGGAGATGGTAATGGGACAAGTTAAGAAACAAAAGATGAGTCGAGAGAGAATGTGAATGGACATGGCAGGGTCATCAACAGCTGCTTTGGGGAAAAATGGGAGCAGGGCTTACGGTCTGAAATTGTTGAAATCGATCGCTCCTTGTAATTTAACCTTCAGTCAGTAGGTTGTGGGTTCAAGTCCCACTCCAGGGTCTTGAGCACAAAAAAATCCAGGCTGACACTCCCAGTGCAGTGCTGAGGGAGTGCCGCACTGTCGGAGGTGCCATCTTTCAGATAAGACGTTAAACCAATGCCCCGTCTGCCCTCTCAGGTGGATGTAAAAGATCCCATGGCCACTATTTCGAAGAAGAGCAAAGGGGAGTTATCCCCGGTGTCCTGGGGCCAATATTTATCCCTCAATCAATATAACAAAAACAGATTATCTGGGTCATTATCACATTGCTGTTTGCGGGAGCTTGCTGTGCGCAAATTGACTGCCTAGTTTCCCACATTACAACAGTGACTACACTCCAAAAATATTTCATTGGCTGTGAAGCTCTTTGAGACATCCGGTGGTCGTGAAAGGCGCTATATAAATGCAAATGTGTCTTTCTTTCTTGGAGTGCGGGTATCGTTCTGACTCTCGCTGGGGGGGGGGGGGGGAGCAAGCAATTGCTGGCATCTCGCTCGAATGACCGAAATGAGGCCCGAGGACCAATTTCAGGTAGACCCTGGGCGAGCACTGTCTGCGTGATGTTGGGTGTGCTCTCGAAAATGGGCCAGAACCAATTTCTGCCTTTTTGAACGATAAGGGAGTCAAGGGTTATGGGGAGCGGGCAAGGAAGTGGAGTTGCGGTCAAGATCAGATCAGCCATGATCGTATTGAATGGCGGAGCAGGCTCGAGGGGCCAAATGGCCGACTCCTGCTCCTATTTCTTATGTTCTTATGCTTACGTTCTTCTGTACCTTATTAAATAGCGTTTTGAATATGTGCGCAGCACTGAATACACACAGAGGTGCTGTGCCCGTAACACTTGTTAAACTCACTATATTAGTTGCTCCGTCACCAAAAACTACAAGTAGATTAAAATAAACCTGTGCGACATGAAAATCATTGACGCAGACAAGGAGCTGAGTGAGGGAGAAATGGCACAGAGAGAGAGAGAGAGAGATCAGAGACAACGGGAGAGATACCTCGAAGGATCTGAAATGGAGAGAGAGACACACACAAGGAGGGATGGGAGGGCTCTGGACGTTGTCTATTGCGGCCAGATCTTGTGGACCTGGCTTGTGTCTGTGTCCGTTGGCCTTGTGCATGTGTAGACACACAGACATATTGATCGAAAGCTGTGGGGAGATTGTTGGCTGCCCTGTCTGTCTTATACACCTCCATCTTGTGCAGTGCAGTAATGATCTCACTGTCGGAGTCTGTGAGAAATGACTTGAATTCAGATTCACCCGGGCAGAATTTTTTCTGAAAACAATTTCAATCCGCACCGAAGGGGTGGATCGAAGGGGTTTGGTGCATATATCCGAGCGGCACCTTATCCTTTCAGACAAGTTGCTGTTCTCCTGGTCTTGTGGGGAAAGCTTTGCTGCAGCAGCTCAAAATGGCTGCTTAGGCATTGCAATATTCGCCTGAAAGACCTCATCGACATTCGATGGTCCAACCCGAGGAAAATGTTACCGCTCCGAGCATGGAAAGTGTGCGACCAAATTGGCAGAGGACTTGCGGGCAATGCCATCCTCACGCAAAGCCACTCTTCCTCAGCCAAGCATACCTCACTTTTCTTTTAATGATTTTTGGGATTATGGCCAAGGCCGGGATTTATTGCCCGTCCCTAATTGCCCTCAAGAAGGAGGTGGTGAGCCACCTTATACAACTGAGTGTCTCGCTGGGCCACTCCATAGGGGCAGTTAAGAGCCAACCACGTTGCTGTGGGTCTGGAGTCACATGTAGGCCAGACCGGGTAAAGGCGGCAGATTTCCTTCCCGAAAGGGACATTAGTGAAACAGGTGGGTTTTTACGACAACCCGGTTGTTTCATAGTCACCATTACTGACACTGGCTTTTTACTTCCAGATTTATTTAATTAACTGAATTTAAATTCCCCAGCTGCCGTGGTGGGATTTGAACTCATGCCTCTGGATCATTAGTCCAGGCTTCTGGATTACTAGTCCAGCGACAAAACCACGACACTACTGCACCCATTGAACCGCTGCAGTCCCGTGTGGTGAAGGTGCTCCCACAGTGCTGTTAGGGAGACAGTTCCGGGATTTTGACCCAGCCACGATGAAGGAATGGCCGATATATTTTCAAGTCGGGGTGGTATGTGACCTGGAGGAGAATTTTTAACAGCTTCGTCGTGGATTGTTTAGTAAATTGACTCTTTGCATCTCATGTTGGTAACTGCTGGTTCTGTAGATATCCTGATACATCTGTGCTGTCAATCTCCGTCGAATATTTTCCTTGTTTGGTCAGCTATGGCTCAGTGGGCAGCACTCTCGCCTCTGAGTCAGAAGGTTCGAGACCCGCTCCAGCGACTTGAGCACATAAATCTAGGCTGACACTCCCAGTGCAGTGCTGAGGGAGCGCCGCACTGTCGGAGGTGCCGTCTTTCGGATGAGACGTTAAACCGAGGCTCCCGTCTGCTCTCTCAGGTGGATGTAACATATCCCATTTCTTTCTGGATGGTTGAGGGAAGGTGGGAAGGGGGAAAAGGCTCCTGTTCGTGGCTTACGAGTAGGACCACCTGGCTGCCACTCACAACTGTGCCAGTCCTCGAAGAACTGAAAGCTGCCACACGTCATTTACTCTATTTCATTCAAAATGCATCAGTAAAAAGAAAAGTAAGACTTGCATTTATATAGCGCCTTTAACAACCTCAGGATGCCTCAAAGCACTTTACAGCCAATGAAGTACTTTTGGAGTGGAGTCACTGTTGTAATGTGGGAAACGCGGCAGCTAATTTGCGCACAGCAAGCTCCCACACACAGCAATGTGATAATGACCCAGATTAAGCTGTTTTAGTGATGTTGATTGAGGGATAAGTATTGGCCCCAGGACACCGGGGATAACTCCCCTGCTCTTCTTCGAAATAGTGCCGTGGGATCTTTTACATTCACCAGTACAATGAGACTCAGTTGAGGACGTACACGGTTATAGACTGGTTCCTGGTGACTGCCCTCACAGTGTGGGAAAGTGGAGTTGAGGTCGATGATCAGCCATGATCGTATTGAATGGCGCAGCAGGCTCAAGGGGCCGAATGGCCGACTCCTGCTCTTATTTCTTATGTTCTTATGTTATAGACCGGTTCACGGTGACTCCACAGGCTGTTCAAGCCAAATGCGATCTGGTTTCCAAGATTAAATGATACCTTTTCTTCCTCTTGTGCAGACGGCAATGTATGCTCCTGTGAGGATGCTCACAGGTTTGTTGAGCTGTTGAGTTGGGAGTGGCTTAGCCAGTCACGTTGAAGTTCACAAGACTCAATAAAACCCCAGCCAGTTGGGTTCCGGGGGGGATTCATGATGGGGCAGATGGTTGTGAGCCTGTTGGATGAACCAGTAATGTGTAGTTTGATTGTTAAACCTTTGCTAATAAACCAACTAGTTCTTAATAGCAATGTGTTGCTATCAATTCTTAAGCAAAGAACCCATGAAGCAAATACATTACACAGACCTTATTGTGTAGAATACTCCTAATAAGCCCAGAGCGCTGAGGGTGAATTTAATGGAAAGCCTTGTGGCTGGTATTTTGCAAGGAATGATTAAATTGACAGTTGTGCTGCATAACTACAGATTGCCCAGTAATTAAATAATCAGGCTGCTTAAGATGACGCACAGTCTCAACACTCTAGTGTTTCGCAGGAGAGGGGGAAGTATCCCGGTGAGTTACGTAGAATGTACAGCACAGAAACAGGCCATTCAGCCCCATGGCTCCGTGCCGGGGTATATGCTCCTCACCAGCCCCCTCCCACCCCTCTTCATCTCATCCCATCACCATATCCTTCGATTCCTTTCTCCCTCATGTGTTTATCTCATCATCATCGTCATCATAGGTGGCCCCTCGTATCGAGAGTGACCTGCTTCCACGCCAAAAAGGGATGAGTTCGCAGAGTTTCAATGTTCCAGATCCCGAACTAATATTCCAGATCCCAAACTACATCCTCAAGGTGGAAGATGCCTGTGCGTGGATTTTTTTAATGTATGGTGGCCGTTGTACACCAGCCACCATGCGGGCTGGACCGAGCTAGGTCTTGGTCCAGTGGCAAAAGTTAGCCAAGACGATTGGAGACCTGCTCTGCTGCACTGACCTCATCATCATCATCATAGGCAGTCCCTCAGAATCGAGGAAGACGTACTTCCACTCTTAGCATGATTTCTTAGGTGGCTGAACACTCCAATACGAGTCGCTGTCACAGGTGGGACAGACAGTCGTTGAGGGAAAGGGAGGGTGGGACAGGTTTGCCGCACGCTCCTTCCGCTGCCTGCGCTTGGTTTCTGCACGCTCTCGGCGACGAGACTCGAGGTGCTCAGCGCCCTCTCGGATGCACTCCCTCTACTTAGGGCGTTCTTTGGCCAGGGACTCCCAGGTATCAGTGGGGACGTCACACTTTATCAGCGAGGCTTTGGTGGTGTCCTTGTAGAGTTTCTGCTGCCCACCTTTGGCTCGTTTGCCGTGGATGAGTTCTGAGTAGAGCGCTTGCTTTGGGAGTCTCGTGTCTAAGCACTGACCACACTTGATCAGCCCCGCTGGGCGGCCACATAGTTCGCATGCCAGACACGAGATTCCCAATGCACTGACCTAGCGCGCACACATATCGCAGTGTGGGCTGGCCCTTGCTGGCCCTGGGCCCTCGCCTCTTTTGGGCCCCAAACTCACACCTCTCCTGGGCCCCGGTCACTTCCATCTGCAGACTCTTGCTGCTCCTCCTGCTGTGCCTGCCCACACTTTAATCAGCGACCTGGCTTCGCAGCCGTCGCCCTCCTGCAGCAGCGCCATCAGCAGGCCGGGGCCATTGGAGGGAACAGCGTACAGCGGCATACCACTGCAGGTAGCAGCGTGTGCTGCTGCATAAGAACATAAGAACACAAGAATTAGGAACAGGAGTAGGCCATCTAGCCCCTCGAGCCTGCTCCGCCATTCAATAAGATCATGGCTGATCTGATCTGCAGGAGGGCGATGGCTGTGTTTATCTAGCTTCCCCTTAAAATGCATCTCTGCTATTCGCCTTAACCACTCCCTGTGGCAGCGAGTCCACAATCTCACCATTCTCTGGGTAATGCAGTTTCTCCTGAATTCCTGACTAGATTTTTTTGATGACTTATATTTATGGCCCTTAGTTTTGATCTCCCCTCTACTTTCCCCAAATGTCCTATTCTACACTCCTGAGCCCATGGAATGGGGGAATCTATTGAATGGGAGCATCCACGATGCTGAGGATGACGTGAATAGCATTGTTAGCAAGTTGGTCTTACCGCAGGTAAAGGGTACACAGCCAAATAGGGAATGGGTGACCAACAGGAAGGGTGACCAAGTGCAAGGAAGGTAGTGCAGGGGTCCCCTGCGGTCATCCCCGCTGCAAAACAGATACACCGTTTTGGGTACTGTTGAGGGGGATGACTCATCAGGGGAGGGCAGCAGCAGCCAAGTTCATGGCACCGGGGGTGGCTCTGCTGCACAGGAGGGCAGGAAAAAGAGTGGGAGAGCTGTAGTGATAGGGGATTCGATTGTAAGGGGAATAGATAGGCGTTTCTGCGGCCGCAACCGAGACTCCAGGATGGTATGTTGCCTCCCTGGTGCAAGGGTCAAGGATGTCTCGGAGCGGGTGCAGGACATTCTGAAAAGGGAGGGTGAACAGCCAGTTGTTGTGATACATATTGGTACCAACGATATAGGTAAAAAACGGGATGAGGTCCTACGAGACGAATTTAGGGAGCTAGGAGCTAAATTAAAAAGTAGGAACTCAAAAGTAGTAATCTCAGGATTGCTACCAGTGCCACGTGCTAGTCAGAGTAGGAATCACAGGATAGCTCAGATGAATATGTGGCTTGAGGAGTGGTGCAGATGGGAATGATTAAAATTCCTGGGACATTGGAACCGGTTCTGGGGGGGGTGGGACCAGTACAAACCGGACGGTCTGCACCTGGGCAGGCCCGGAACCAATGTCCGAGGGGGATTGTTTGCTAGTGCTGTTGGGGAGGAGTTAAACTAATATGGCAGGGGGATGGGAACCTATGCAGGGAGACAGAGGGAAATAAAATCGAGGCAGAAGCAAAAGATAGAAAGGAGAATAGTAAAAGTGAAGGGCAGAGAAACCCAAGGCAAAAAACAAAAAGGGCCACATTACAGCAAAATTCTAAAGGGGCAACGTTTGTTAAAAAGACAAGCCTGAAGGCTCTGTGCCTCAATGCGAGGAGTATTCGGAATAAGGTGGATGAATTAACTGCGCAGATAGCAGTTAATGGATATGATGTAATTGACATCACGGAGACATGGCTCCAGGGTGACCAAGGCTGGGAACTCAACATCCAGGGGTATTCAACATTTAGGAAGGATTGACAGAAGGAAAAGGAGGCGGGGTGGCGTTGCTGGTTAAAGAGGAAATTAATGCAATAGTAAGGAGGGACATTAGCTTGGATAATGTGGAATCGGTATGGGTGGAACTATGGAATACCAAAGGGCAGAAAACGCTAGTGGGAGTTGTGTACAGACCACCAAACAGTAGTAGTGAGGTTGCGGACAGTATCAAACAAGAAATAAGGGATGTGTGCAATAAAGGTACAGCAGTTATCATGGGCGACTTTAATCTACATATTGATTGGGATAACCAAACTGGTAGCAATGTGGTGGAGGAGGATTTACTGGAATTAATAAGGGATGGTTTTCTAGACCAATATGTCGAGGAACCAACTAGAGAACTGGCCATCCTAGACTGGGTGATGTGTAAAGAGAAGGGACTAATTAGCAATCTTGTTGTGCGAGGCCCCTTGGGGAAGAATGACCATAATATGGTAGAATTCTTTATTAAGATGGAGAGTGACACAGTTAATTCAGAAACTAGGGTCCTGAAATTAAGGAAAGGTAACTTCGACGACATGAGGCGTGAATTGGCTAGAATAGACTGGCAAATGATACTTAAAGGGTTGACGGTGGATAGGCAATGGCAAACATTTAAAGATCACATGGATAAAATTCAACAATTGTACATCCCTGCCTGGAGTAAAAATAAAACGGGGAAGGTGGCTCAACCATGGCTAACAAGGGAAATTAAGGATAGTGTTAAATCCAAGGAAGAGTCATATAATTGGCCAAAAAAATCAGCAAACCTGAGGACTGAGAAAAATTTAGAATTCAGCAGAGGAGGACTAAGGGTTTAATTAAGAGAGGGAAAATAGAGTATGAGAGGAAGCTTGCCGGGAACATAAAAACTGACTGCAAAAGCTTCTATAGATATGTGAAGAGAAAAAGATTAGTGAAGACAAACGTAGGTCCCTTGCAGTCGGATTCAGGTGAATTTATAATGGGGAGCAAAAAAATGGCAGACCAATTGAACAAATACTTTGGTTCTGTCTTCACGAAGGAAGACACAAATAACCTTCCGGATGTACTAGGAGACCGAGGGTCTAGTGAGAAGGAGGAACTGAAGGATATCCTAATTAGGTGGGAAATTGTGTTTGGGAAATTGATGGGATTGAAGGCCGATAAATCCCTAGGGCCTGATAGTCTGCATCCCAGAGTACTTAAGCAAGTGGCCCTAGAAATAGTGGATGCATTGGTGATCATTTTCCAACAGTCTATCGACTCTGGATCAGTTCCGATGGACTGGAGGGTAGCTAATGTAACATCACTTTTTAAAAAAGGAGGGAGAAAGAAAACGGGTAATTATAGACCGGTTAGCCTGACATCAGTAGTGGGGAAAATGTTGGAATCAAACATTAAGGATGAAATAGCAGCGCATTTGGAAATCAGTGACAGGATCGGTCCAAGTCAGCATGGATTTGTGAAAGGGAAATCATGCTTGACGAATCTTCTGAAGTTTTTTGAGGATGTAACTAGCAGAGTGGACAAGGGAGAACCAGTGGATGTGATATATTTGGACTTTCACAAGGTTTTTGACAAGGTCTCACACAAGAGATTGATGTGCAAAATCAAACCACATGGTATTGGGGGTAATGTACTGACGTGGATAGAGAACTGGTTGACAGACAGGAAGCAGAGAGTCAGGATAAACGGGTCCTTTTCAGAATGGCAGGCAGTGACTAATGGAGTGCCGCAGGGCTCAGTGCTGGGACCCCAGCTATTTACAATATATATTAATGATTTACATGAAGGAATTGAGTGTAATATCTCCAAGTTTGCAGATGACACTAAACTGGGTGGCGGTATGAGCTGTGAGGAGGATGCTAAAAGGCTGCAGGGTGACTTGGACAGGTTAGGTGAGTGGGCAAATGCATGGCAGATGCAGTATAATGTGGATAAATGTGAGGTTATCCACTTTGGGGGCAAAAAAATGAAGGCCGAATATTATCTGAATGGCAGCAGATTAGGAAAAGGGGAGGTGCAACGAGACCTGGGTGTCATGGTTCATCAGTCATTGAAAGTTGGCATGCAGGTACAGCAGGCGGTGAAGAAGGCAAATGGCATGTTGGCCTTCAAAGCTAGGGGATTTGAGTACAGGAGTATGGAGGTCTTACTGCAGTTGTACAGGGCCTTGATGAGGCCTCACCTGGAATATTATGTTCAGTTTTGGTCTCCTAATCTGAGGAAGGACGTTCTTG
Organism: Pristiophorus japonicus; assembly: GCF_044704955.1. Taxonomy (NCBI): domain Eukaryota; kingdom Metazoa; phylum Chordata; class Chondrichthyes; family Pristiophoridae; genus Pristiophorus; species Pristiophorus japonicus. Next base: position 89,848,792 of record NC_091995.1, read on the forward strand.
CTATTGAGGGAGTGCAGCGAAGGTTCACCAGACTGATTCCCGGGATGGCTGGACTGACATATGAGGAGAGACTGGATCAACTGGGCCTTTATACACTGGAGTTTAGAAGGATGAGAGGGGATCTCATAGAAACATATAAGATTCTGATGAGACGGGACAGGTTAGATGCGGGAAGGATTTTCCCGATGTTGGGGAATTCCAGAACCAGTGGACACAGTCTTAGGATAAGGGGTAGGCCATTTAGGACTGAGATGAGGAGAAACTTCTTCACTCAGAGAATTGTTAACCTGTGGAATTCCCTGCCGCAGTGAGTTGCCGATGCCAGTTCATTGGATATATTCAAGAGGTAGTTAGATATGGCCCTTACAGCTAAAGGGATCAAGGGGTATGGAGAGATAGCAGGAAAGGGGTACTGAGGGAATGATTAGCCATGATCTTATTGAATGGGGGTGCAGGCTCGAAGGGCCAAATGGCCTACTCCTGCACCTATTTTCTATGTTTCTATGTTTCTATCTAGAACTAGGGGGGCACAGTTTCGGAATAAGGGGTCGCCCATTTAAGATGGAGATGAGGAGGAATTTCTTCTCTCAGAGGGTCGTGAATCTTTGGAATTCTCTACCCTAGATAGCTGTGGAGACATTGAATATATTCAAGGCAGAGATAGACAGATTTTTGAACGACAGGGGAGCCGAGGGTTTTGGGGGGACAGGCAGGGAAATGCAGCTGAGCCCATGATCAGATCAGTCATGATCTCATTGAATGGCGGAGCAGGCTTGAGGGACCAAATGGCCGACTCCTGCTCCTAGTTCTTATGTTCTTGACCTCATGCTGGAGTCCGGGGCTCACACTCCAAAACTTCGCCCAAGTGCCCATATTCAGTGACGATGACTTGAGCACATAAAAAATCCAGGCTGACACTCCCAGTGCAGTGCTGAGGGAGTGCCACACTGTCGGAGGTGCCGTCTTTCAGATGAGACGTTAAACCGAGGCCCTGTCTGCCCTCTCAGGTGGACGTAAAAGATCCCATGGCCACTATTCCGAAGAAGATCAGGGGGAGTCATGGCCAATAATTATCCCTCAACCAACATACTGAAAAAGATGATTATCTGGTGTTCATCACATTGCTGTTTGTGGGAGCTTGCTGTGTGCAAATTGGCTGCTGTGTTTCCTTAGCCGGATAGACTGGAGAAGCTGGGGTTGTTCTCTTTGGAGCAGTGAAGGTGACGGGGAGATCCAATAGAGGTGTTGAAAATTATGAAGTGATTTGATAGACTGGTTGGTTTTGATTATCACTTTGCTATTTGACGGAATTCTCTACCACAGAAAGTTGTTGAGGCCAGTTCGTTAGATATATTCAAAAGGGAGTTAGATGTGGCCCTTACGGCTAAAGGGATCAAGGGGTAGGGAGAGAAAGCAGGAATAGGGTACTGAAGTTGCATGATCAGCCATGATCTTATTGAATGGTGGTGCAGGCTCGAAGGACCGAATGGCCTACTCCTGCACCTATTTTCTATGTTTCTCTGTTTCTAAATAACGAGAAACTTTTTCCAGTAGCACCAAAGAACACAGATTTAAGGTAACTGGAAAAAGAAAGAGGGGTTGGATATTAGGAGAATTTCTTTGTGCAGCAAATTGTTATGACCTGGAATGAGCTGCCTGAAAGGGCGGTGGGAGCGGATTCAATTGTAACTTTCAAACGGGAATTGGATAAATACTTGAAGACAATTGCAGGGCAATGGGGAAAGGGAAGGGCGGGGGCAGTGGGACTAATTGGAAAGCTCTTCCAAAGGGTGGGCACAGGCACGATAGAAACATAGAAACATAGAAAATAGGTGCAGGAGTAGGCCATTCGGCCCTTCGAGCCTGCACCACCATTCAATAAGATCATGACTGATCACGCAACTTCAGTACCCCATTCCTGCTTTCCCTCCATATCCCATAATCCCTTTAGCCGTAAGGCTAAAGGGATTAAGGGATATGGAGAGAAACTCCCTTTTGAATATATCTAATGAACTGGCCTCAACAACTTTCTGTGGTAGAGAATTCCACAGGTTGACAACTCTCTGAGTGAAGAAATTTCTCCTCATCTCGGTCCTAAATGGCCTACCCCTTATCCTTAGACTGTGACCCCTTGGTTCTGGACTTCCCCAACATGGGGAACACGATAGCCCGAATAAACTCCTCGTGCCGTAAGATCCTGCGACTTTAAATTCAAAGTGTGGTTCAGCCCCTTTTAATCGGAACCATCGACCCCACCTCTCCCCCCCCCCATTTTAATTAAGACATCGTAATTTTTTTCAAAATCTCTGGTGTCCACCTGAGGGCTGTGGTGTCAGGGCCCCATGCCTCCAATCAAATTTTCTTTTACAAAAATGGAGTTGGATTGAGTGTAAGTTGGCCATCAGGGCCACCGCGGTCTGCTGAGTTGGGAAATTGGGTAAAGGAAAGATTTGCAGGGCTACGGGGAACGAGCAGGGGGGTAATGGGAATGATTTGACAGCTCTTTCCAAGAGGCACGATGGGCCGAATGGCCTCCTTCCACGCTGTAAGATTCTGCGACCTCGCGAGAGGAAAACCAAGCGTTCACTCGCGGAATCGAAATTCTGTTGACCGGAATATTTTTGTTTCATAATGAATTCGGTGAGCGACAAAATACCGGCACGGGAGACAAATCGGGGCTCGAGTCATCTGACGACTCATTTTTGTTTTCATGTCAGTACTGGTGTGCCCGTTTCTCTGTCTAATGCTGAAGTGCATCTCCATGGAGCTGAGCGTAGAGAATACAGAGTTGCCTGGCACAAGCAGCCTGCATCAGCAGAAAACTGTTGGGATTTTAAAGTCACGGCAGTATGGTCCTGGGTGGGATTTATCGCTGGCCCACCTCACCGTCAAATGTCTGATCAAGCGGCGATTAAAAGGCAAGGACTCCTTCGATCCCACAACATGCCTCAATCTTTACTGGGGTGGGGTGGGGTGGGGGGGGGGGGAGTATATTAAGCATGGAGAAAATAGAATTGAAGAATTCAGGCAGGGAAAGAATCCAACAAAAATTAGTTCCTTCTTTTTTTAGGCATTTCCCACCCCCCTCCCGGAAACGAGGATGACTTGCTTCCACACTAACATAGAAACATAGAAACATAGAAAATAGGTGCAGGAGCAGGCCATTCGGCCCTTCGAGCCTGCACCGCCATTCAATGAGTTCATGGCTGAACATGCAACTTCAGTACCCCCTTCCTGCTTTCTCGCCATACCCCTTGATCCCCCTATGTTGTAAGGACTACATCTAACGCCCTCCTGAATACATCTAGTGAACTGGCCTCAACAACTCTCCGTGGCAGAGAATCCCACAGGCCCACCACTCCCTGGGTGAAGAAGCCTCTCCTCATCTCGGTCCCAAATGGCCCACCGCCCCCCCCCCCCCATCCTTAGACTGTGACCCCCGGCTCTGGACCTCCCCAACATTAATAAGAACGTAAGAACATAAGAATTAGGAACAGGAGTAGGCCATCTAGCCCCGCGAGCCTGCTCCGCCATTCAACAAGATCACGGCTGATCTGGCCGTGGACATGAGTTCTCAGGTGACCGATGAGACCAATCTGAGACCTGTCACGGGTGGAGCAGACGGTGGGTGGGGGGGGGGGGGGCTTGGGTTGTTGTGCGCTCCTTCCGCTGGTTGCGTTTGGCTTCCTGCGTGCTCCCGGCGAAGGGACTCGAGGTGTTCGGCGCCTTCCCGGATAATCCTCCTCCACTTTGAGCGGTCTTGGGCCGGGGATTCCCAGGTATCGGTGGGGATGTTGCACTTGATCAGGGAGGCTCTGACAGCGTCCTTGAAGCATTTCCTCTGCCCACCTGGGGCTCGCTTGCCGTGTCGGTGCTCCGAGTAGAGCGCTTGTTTTGGGAGTTTAGTATCAAGTTACCCAGTGGTTTAATAGTCATTGTAATAAGAACGTATAAGAACATAAGAAATAGGAGCAGGAGTAGGCCAAACGACCCCTCAATAATAAATAAAAACATGATGCTAATATCCTTTTATATATTGAATCATGAGACTGCTGTTGGGGGATTATATTGGCTTTCTCCACATCCACGGCCTTGCCCCCGTCCCTCAGGTCTGTTAAGCCTGATTTTTCCTCTCTGAAATCTATGCTCCCTGCTTCTAATTATTTTCTCCTCATCAAGGAATTTAGCAATTTCATCCTTAATTAAAGACTCCAAAGATTTCCCTGCAACCGATGTCAAGTTATCCACTTTGGTCCTAGACTCTCCAACCAGCAGAAGTAATTTCTCTCTCTCAACCCTATCTGTTCCCCTTAATATCTTGAAAGCTCCGATCACCCCTTAACCTTCTAAATTCTCGGGAATATAACATTAATTTGTGTAATCTCTCCTCGTAACTTAACCCTTGGAGTCCGGGTATCATTCTGAATGTGGTGACCAGAACTGCACGCAGTACTCTCGCTGCGGCCTAACCAGTTTTGTATACAGTTCAGGCATAACCTCCCCTGCTCTTGTATTGTATGCCTCGGTGAATAAAGGCAAGTATTCCGAATGCTTTCTTAACCACCTTATCTACCTGGCCTGCTACCTGCAGGGATACCACTTGGAATAATGTTGTGGCGGACATAAAACAAGCACTTTGGCCAGTGTCAGCCGTGGCTCAGTGGTTGCACAATCACTTCAGAAGCTGGAAGGTTGTGGGTTCAAATCCTGCTCCAGGATCTAAGCTGCCACTTTAGTGCAGTGCTTAGGTGGTGGTTCCCATTAACTCCATAATGTGCTGTACCTAACAGTACAAATATTCTTCCAATTACCTCCTGTATGTTAGCTGGCTTTCTGTGAAAGCCAATCATGCCTCATCCTCCTTGGGCTTTTTCCCATCATCGTTCTGGGTTATTTGAGTGCAGGACCAGAGGTGATAAATAATATCATTATGAAGTTGTCGAATGAGATGAGAATTTCCCTCCTCTCTCTCCCCACCTCCACCCTACAGAAGAGGGATGGATAGTTAATGAATTTCAATTTAGTCATAGAGGCGTCGGATGCCAAATTGAGAGAGGTGTGTCTCTCCGTCTTTCGGAACTCATTGAATGGCAGTGCAGGCTATGTTTCTATGTTAAACCGAGGCCCCGCCTGTTCTCTCTGAGGTGGACGTAAAGGATCCCATGGCCATTGTTTCAAAGAAGAGCAGGGGGAAGGTATCCCCAGTGTTCTGGGGCCAATATTTATCCCTCAGCCAAAAAAGCAGCAATTGCAACCAACACCCTCCAAACAAGTGGAAATCTTGCAGTGAATTCTAAACAGTATAATCGATGTATTGGGGCAGATAGGTGAAAAGATTTCTTTAGTTATTCTCGGGATGTGGGCGTCGCTGGCAAGGCTGGCATTTATTGCCCGTTCCTAGTTGCCCGTGAGATAGGAGGTGGTGGGGCTTCTTCTTGAATCCATTGGGAACAGTTTTGATGCAATTGAGTGATCTGCTATTTCACTTCAGAGTCATGTTTAGACCAGACCGGGTAAGGACCGCGGGTTTCCTACCTAAAGGACATTAGTGAATCAGTTGGGTTTTTCACGACAATCCAACAGATTCATGGTCATTTTTACTGATCCCAGCTTCTTACTTCCAGATTTTTTGAATCGAATTCAAATTCACAAACTGCTATGTTGGGATTTGAACTCATGTTCAACTGCATCATGAGTCCAGGGCTCCAGGTTATCAGCCCAGCAGCACAACCACAACACTACCGTAACCTCTTCATGGCAATGAAGGTATCCCTTTTATAAAAACAGAAAACGCTGGAAATACTCAGAGTTAACGTTTCGGGTCGGTGACCCTCCGTCAGGACTGGCGAGCGTTCGGAGAGAACAGATTCTTAACAAGCGTCGAAAGGCGGGGGGGGAGGAAAGAACAAAAGGGAAGGTCAGTGATAGGGTGGAAGGCAGGAGAGATTAGAGAGACACAAGGGATGATGGGCCAAATTGAAAGTGCCAGCTCGGCCTCAATCTCCCCGTGAGTTTCATGAAATTGCTGCATTTGTGCATTAATTATCGATGAATCTCACTGCAGAAACTTAGGGCTGGAAATGAACAGCGTAAGGACCTGTTTACTGTTGAGATTTATGTTGCTGCAATGCCACTCAACCTCTCCCACCCAGAAAGGAATCAATTTAAACTCCGGTGTCTCATTCCTTTCATTAGTACATTTTAGAAAAATCTTAGTTTCCTTTCTGTCTTTTTTTTCTCTCTTGATCCAATCTTTCTTTCCATCTCTTACTCTCTCTTTCTGTACCTGGTTTGACTCCAATTCCTGCCATGTGCTTCTCCGTCATTCCCCTGTTTCATTCTCAATCCTTAAATCTCATCAACAACGACAACTTGTATTTATATAGCGCCTTTAACGTCGTAAAATAAGAACATAAGAACATAAGAATTAGGAACAGGAGTAGGCCATCTAGCCCCTCGAGCCTGCTCCGCCATTCAACAAGATCATGGCTGATCTGGCCATGGACTCAGCTCCACTTACCCGCCCGCTCCCCATAACCCTTAATTCCCTTATTGGTTAAAAATCTATCTATCTGTGATTTGAATACATTCAATGAGCTAGCCTCAACTGCTTCCCTGGGCAGAGAATTCCACAGATTCACAACCCTCTGGGAGAAGAAATTCCTTCTCAACTCGGTTTTAAATTGGCTCCCCCATATGTCCCAAGGCACTTTACAGGAGCATTATGAGACAAAAATTTTGTCACCGAGCCGCATAAGTAGAAATTAGCGCAGGTGGCCAAAAGCTTGGTCAAAGAGGTAGGTTTTAATGAGCGTCTCGAAGGAGGAAAGAGCGGTGGGGAGGTTTAGGCAGCGAGTTCCAGAGCTTGGGGCCTAGGCAACAGAAGTTGTGAGTGGCTTAGCCAGTCACGTGTTGTTCACAAGACTCAATAAAACCCCAGCCAGTTGAGTTCGGGGGATCCACGATGAGGCAGGTGGTTGTGAGCCTGGTGGATGAACTGGTAATGTGTAGTGTGATTGTTAAACCTTTTGCTAATAAACCAACTAGTTCTAAATAGCAATGTGTTGCTATGAATTCTCTTAAGCAAAGAACCCATGAAGCAAATGCATTACAGCTGTAAAGCACTTTGAGACATACGGTGGCCGTGAATAGCATTGTATAAATCCAAGTCTTCCTTTGAAAGGAAATTAGTGAACCAATTGGGTTCTTAACAACTTGATCACAATTACTGATGCTTAGCTATTTATTTCAGATTGCTTAATTAAGACAATTCAAATTCACAAACTGCCATGTGGGGGGATTTTGAATTCACGTCTCCACATCATTAGAAACTTTGGCCCCAAGTTTCGTGCCGCGGCAAAAACGGCGCACCTCCCAGCTGGGCGCCTGTTTTTCGCGCCGAAAACTGCGCCTAAAAAAAAGTCTGATATTCTCGAGCTCCTTGGAGCTCGATGTCTGCTTGGCGCGGCGCGCTCATCGCAGCAGGGGGCGGAGCCTAACACTCGCGCCGATTTTCTAAGTAGCAGAGGGCGGGTACAATTTAAATTAGCCTTCGTGGTGCCGGCAACCCTGCGCGTGCGCGTTGGAGCGTGCGCGCATGTGCAGTCTCACACAAACATTGTCACTCGGCCATTTGTAAAAATACTGCAGAAAAAGTGAAGATTTGTTTCTTGGACCCCTGCAAAGGCTTGTAATTTAATTTTTTTTGATATTTCTGTGTGTGAGGGAGTGCTTTTAGCAGCACTGCTGAATAAATCACCTGCTGAAATCAGTGAGTTCAGCTTTTCACTGCTAAACTTGCAGAACCGGTGCTGCATTGGTGCATGCAAAGTAAGGACTGTGTGTTTGGAGAAATAAGAGTGCCAATTCAACTTTGCAATAATACGTGGTGTTTACAACGCAGCACCCATTCTGCAAATTTAAATATAAAACTGTCGATGTGGCTGCCTCTCCCTGTCCAAATGGCCTCAGTCCCCCTCACAGCTCGAAGGCTGCTGCTGTATCTTCGGCTGCCGGCCAGCCACTGACGCCGCTGATATCCTATGGCCGAATGGCCTCACGTCCGTCCGCTGCTGATTCTTTGGCTGCCGGCCAGCCACTGACGCCGCCCCTAAAGCGTGGCCGAATGGCCTCAAGAACCTTAATGAGCTGCGTGTGTCCTGCGTTGATACTTCGGCTGCCGGCCAGCCACTGACGCCGCTGATATCTCATGGCCGAATGGCCTCGGGTCCGTCCGGTGCTGCTTCTTCGCGGCCGGCAACGAAGAGAATGAAGGCCTGCCTCAAGCACCACAGCTCAGCTCGAAGCTTGCTGCCGCTGCCGTCGAGACACTGACGCCACACCGCTGCCTGTCTCCAACATGAAAGGCCTGCCTGAAGCACTTTCACACAGGTAGGAACATGGTTTATTTAATCTTTTCTTTACTTATAAATTTTTATTCAGGTTGAATTTATTTGTATAATATTTGTATAAGTATAACTAAGGATTGATTGTAGAATTTAATGACTTCCCTTCCCCCCTCCTCCCCCCCCCCCCACCTCGTTCCCTACGCCTAATTTGTAACCTACGCCTGATTTTCTAAAGTGTAGACAAGGTTTTTTCGAGCGTACAAAAATCTTCACTTACTCCATTCTAAGTTAGTTTGGAGTAAGTTTTCACTCACGAAACTTTGAAATCAGGCGTAAGTGGCCGGACACACCCCCTTTTGAAAAAAAAATTCTGTTCCAAAGTGAAACTGTTCTACCTGACTAGAACTGGAGCAAACTAAATGTGGAGAATTCCGATTTCTAACATACTCCGTTCTACACCAGTTGCTCCTAAAAATCAGGAGCAAATCATGTGGAAACTTGGGGCCATAGAAACATAGAAAATAGGTGCAGGAGTAGGCCATTCGGCCCTTTGAGTCTGCACCACCATTCAATATGATCATGGCTGATCATGCAACTTCAGTACCCCATTCCTGCTTTCTCTCCATACCCCTTGATCCCTTTCGCCGTAAGGGCCACATCTAACTCCCTTTTGAATATATCTAACGAACTGGCCTCAACAACTTTCTGTGGTTGCGAATTCCACAGGTTCACAACTCTCTGAGTGAAGAAGTAACTCCTCATCTCGGTCCTACATGGCTTACCCCTTATCCTTAGACTATGACCCCTGGTTCTGAACTTCCCCAACATCGGGAACATTCTTCCTGCACCTAACCTGTCCAGTCTCGTTGGAATTTTATATGTTTCTATGAGATCCCCTCTCATTCTTCTAAACTCCAGTGAATACAGGCCCAGTCGATCCAGTCTCTCCTCATATGTCAGTCCTGTCATCCCGGGAATCAGTCTGATGAACCTTTGCTGAACTCCCTCAATAGCAAGAACGTCCTTTCTCAGATTAGGAGACCAAAACTGTACACTATATTCAAGGTGTGCCTTCACCATGGCCCTGTACAACTGCAGCAAGACCTCCCTGCATATACTCAAATCCTCTCGCTATGAAGGCCAGCATGCCATTTGCCTTCTTCACCGCCTGCTGTACCTGCATGCCAACTTTCAATGACTGATGTACCATGACACCCAGGTCTCGTTGCACCTCCCCTTTTCCTAATCTGTCACCATTCAGATAATATTCTGCCTTCGTGTTTTTGCCACCAAAGTGGATAACCTCACATTTATCCACATTATACTGCCTTTGCCAATCATTTGCCTACTCACCTAACCTGTCCAAGTCCAGACCTCCGGATGACCAGTCCAGAAACATAACCACTATACTACTGTAGCCGTGCTTGTGAAACGATCAATCAATTTGTGTTAAAATTCTGACCCAAAGCTGTGTCTGGGCAAACGTATTTGCACGTCTGTTGACCACAACGTGGAAGTCAATGGATAAGCTGACAAGGACATTGAGATTTCGCCTGGCTCCGGTTGGGGTGGAGTGTAGAATGTTTTGGTGCAAGGGGTGTCTCAGTTGTGTGGGGCGGACTGGTTGGCCTGGGTGCTCTTTAACTTTCCGCCATTATTCAGTGTTCATAGGTTTATATGTAACCTTTAGGGCTGCTGACCGAGGGCCGTGCGGCTCTTTCTCGGCCGGCACGGACACGATGGGCCGCAATGGCCTCCTTCCGCGCTGTAGATTTCGATGTTTCTTTCTATTTAGGCGTCATGCAAGGGAGGACAATCCTGACTGGTTCATTTACACCACAAACTGTCCTAAGGACAAGGAAAACCTCGGGGTCAAAATTCTCTTTATAATACCACAGTTTGCACCGGTGCGAGGCGGCCGATGGGCGGCAAAGGCCGACCGTCGGTGTTAAGCGGCATCCACGGCTCCGGAGAAATTCGGCAGGCTCTTTGGCGGAGGTGCCAATAGGTAACGCCGCGCCCTCTAACCCCACCCGTGTGGTGCCGTCATCCAGCGGGCAACGCCCCCTTGTGGCCGCTCCCGCGATATTCGGTTTGTGCAGACGGCCAAACGGCCAGGCGTCCGTGTTGCCGGGGAAACGTCGCGGTGCTCGCCGTATTCGCCCAGAGATCAAGGTCAGTTTTGTCCTTTATTTATTTCATCTTCTTTTCATTAGTTGTAACAGTTGTGGAAGCGTGTGTGTGTGTGTGTGTGTGTGTGCGGGTTGGTGAAGTTTGAGGGTTTTGTTTCCTTCCCGTTTCCCAGCTAGCATGGCGGCAGCCTCCCGAAGCGGGATTCAGTCGGCTTCCTGAGCTCCCTCCCTAGGGTGAGTGTGCAACGCCACTTTTTAGCGCTGCTCTCTCATCTTTGGGCGTAAAAACTGAATTTGGCAGCTGGAGCCTGCACTTAACGCCCGGCGGTAAATTCAGCACTCAGGCGGTAACACTGCCTCAAAAACGGCGCTAACGAATTTCGAAGCCCCAAACATCCTGGGAGGGCAAATAAGTGAAATAACTTGGGCACCAAGCTAAGAAACAAAATGGAGCTCCAACATAGAGTATGACTGGAGGAGAAAACCTCACTGAGCGGCTTTGATAGTGTAGGTAAGGAGAAACTGTTTCCACTGCCACCTTCCAACGCACTCACCTTCACCCTTTCCAAACCCCAGCCTCTCCTAAAGCTTCCACATCCACCCTTTCCAAATCCGAGAAGACCACACCCCTTTCCAAGGCTTGTACATTCATCCTGATAGCACGAATGGTTTGCTACACCTCTTTACTACATCTCTCACATTCCTTTCTTCCAAACGTTGGTCTTCCGCTCCTCCTTTCCTAATTTTCCATCTCTTTATTTTGCAAACTCACTCTTCATTGGAGTATTGTGTCCAATTCTGGGCACCGCACTTTAGGAAGGATGTCAAGGCCTTGGAGAGGGAACAGAAGAGATTTGCTAGAACGACACCTGGGAGTCCCTGGCCAAAGACCGCCCTAAGTGGAGGAAGAGTATCCGGGAGGGCACTGAGCACCTCAAGTCTCGTCGCCGAGAGCATGCAGAAATCAAGCGCAGACAGCGGACGGAGCGTGCGGCAAACCAGACCACCCTTTCCTTCAACTACTGTCTATCCCATCTGCGACAGAGACTGTAATTCCCGTATTGGACTGTTCCGCACCTGAGAACTCACTTTTAGAGTGGAAGCAAGTCTTCCTCGATTTCGAGGGACTGCCTATGATTATGATGACCAGGGATGAGCGACTTCAGTTATACGGAGAGGACTAGAGAAGCTGGGATTGTTCTCCTTCGAGCAGAGAAGGTTAAGGGAAGACTTGATAGACGGTGTGCAAAACTACGCAGGGTTTTGATAGAGTAAACAAGGAGAAACTGATTCCACTGCCAGGAGGGTTGGTAACCAGGGGACACACAGATTTAAGTGAATTGGCAAAGAAGCAGAGGGGCGATGAGGAGAAATTCAGGCTTAGGTGTTAGCTGTGGCTCAGTGAGAGCACTCTTGCCTGTGAAATTGAGGGGACTGAAGGCCGATAAATCCCCGGGGCCTGATAGTCTGCATCCCAGAGTACTTAAGGAAGTGGCCCTAGAAATAGTGGATGCATTGGTGGTCATTTTCCAACATCAGTTCCTATGGATTAGAGGGTAGTTAATGTAACACCACTTTTTTAAAAAGGAGTGGGAGAGAAAACAGGGAATTATAGACCAGTTAGCCTGACATCGGTGGTGGGGAAAATGCTGGAATTAATTACTAAAGATGTAATAGCAGCACATCTGGAAAGCAGTGACAGGATCGGTCCAAGTCAGCATGGATTTATGAAAGGGAAATCATGCTTGACAAATCTTCTAGAGTTTTTTGAGGATGTAACTAGTAGAGTGGATAAGGGAGAACCAGTGGATGTGGTATATTTGGACTTTCAAAAGGCTTTTGACAAGGTCCCACACAAGAGATTAGTGTGTAAAATTAAAGCACATGGTATTGGGGGTAATGTATTGATGTGGATAGAGAACTGGTTGGCAGACAGGAAGCAAAGAGTGAGAATAAACAGGTCCTTTTCAGAATGGCAGGCAGTGACTAGTGGGGTGCCACAGAGTTCAGTGCTGGGACCCCAGCTATTTACAATATACATTAATGATTTAGACGAAGGAATTGAATGTAATATCTCCAAGTTTGCAGATGACACTAAGCTGGGTGGCATTGTGAGCTGTGAGGAGGATGCTAAGAGGCTTCAGGGTAATTTGGACAGGTTAGGTGAATGGGCAAATGCATGGCAGATGCAGTGTAATGTGGATAAATGTGAGGTTATCCACTTTGGTGGCAAAAACAGGAAGGCAGATTATTATCGGAATGTTGACAGATTAGTAAAAGGGGAGATGCAATGAGACCTGGGTGTCATGGTACATCAGTCATTGAAAGTTGGCATGCAGGTACAGCAGGCGGTGAAGAAAGCAAATGGCATGTTGGCCTTCATAGCAAGAGGATTTGAGTATAAGAGCAGGGAGGTCTTGCTGCAGCTGTACAGGGCCTTGGTGAGACCATACCTTGAGTATTGTGTGCAATTTTGGTCTCCTAATCTGTGGAAGGACATTCTTGCTACTGAGGGAGTGCAGCAAATGTTCACCAGACTGATTCCCAGGATGGCAGGACTGACATATGAAGAAAGACTGGATAGGCTAGGCTTATATTCACTGGAATTTAGAAGAATGAGAGGGGATCTCATAGAAGCATATAAAATTCTGATGGGATTGGACATGTTAGATTCAAGAAGAATGTTCCCGATGTTGGGGAAGTCCAGAACCAGGGGTCACAGTCTAAGGATAAGGGGTAAGTCATTTAGGACCGAGATGAGGAGAAACTTTTTCACCCAGAAAATTGTGAACCTATGGAATTCTCTACCACAGAAAGTTGTTGAGACCAGTTCGTTCGATATATTCAAAAGGGAGTTAGATGTGGCCTTTACGGCTAAAGGGATCAAGGGGTATGGAGAGAAAGCAGGAATGGGGTACTGAAGTTGCATGATCAGCCATGATCATATTGACTGGTGGGGCAGGCTCGAAGGGCCAAATGGCCTGCTCCTGCACCTATTTTCTATGTTTCTATGTGAGAGTGTCTAACTAACTGCACCACCCATTCCCCAAACTGTGGAAGGAACTTTCAATCATTCACCAACATCAGGACAATTTAGAAAACAAACTTTGGGCTAAAGATTCAGTATGGGCCGTTTTGAAGCAGTGACACCGCCTGGTTGCTAATTTTAGCAGCAAGCGATGTTTACCAACCCCAACCGAGATGTTGATTTTTAGCGCCCCAAGAGGGGAGTGGAGCATTCAGGGAAAGCATTCCATACCCCTCTGAGGGCGCTGGCCCTGATTCCTGGGGCACTATCGTGGGAGATAGGAAGGATATACTTGCATTGGAGGCAGTTCAGAGAAGGTTCACTCGGTTGATTCCGGAGATGAGGGGGTTGACTTATGAGGAAAGGTTGGGTAGGTTGGGCCTCTACTCATTGGCATTCAGAAGAATGAGAGGTGATCTTATCGAAATGTATAAGACAATGAGGGGGCTTGACAAGGTGGATGCAGAGAGAATATTTCCACTCAAAGGGGAAACTAAAACCAGGGGACATAGTCTTAGAATAAGGGGACACCCACTTAAAACTGAAATGAGGATGAATTTCTTCTCTCAGAGGATTGTAAATCTGTGGAATTCTCTGCCCCAGAGAACAGTGAAGGCTGGGACATTGAATATATTTAAGGTGGAGATAGATAGGTTTTTGAGCGGTGAGGGAGTCAAGGGTTATGGGGAGCAGGCAGGGAAGTGGAGCTGAGCCCAAGATCAGATCAGCCACGATCTTATTGAATCACGGAGGAATCTCGAGGGGCTAGATGGTCCACTCCTGCTCCTATTTCTTATGTTCTTATGCGCGCTGGTGAACTTCCAGGAAACATGCATCCCAGCGCCTGAAGGGGCGGTCAGCTAGACCAGCCAAAAACTGAACGAAAATAAATAAAAACAGAAAATGCTGGCAATCTCAGCGGGTCAGACAGCCTCTGTGGAGAAACACAGTTAACGTTTCGGGTCGATGACCCTTCGTCAGAAGTGGAGAGTGTTCGGAAAGAACAGATTCTTAACCAGCACTGAAAGGGGGAGGGGAAGAAAGAACAAAAGGGGAAGGTCTGTGATAGGGTGGAAGGCAGGAGAGATTAGAGAGACAAAAGGGATGATGGGCCGAATTGAGATGGTAAACATAGAAACATAGAAAATAGGTGCAGGAGCAGGCCATTCGGCCCTTCGAGCCTGCACCACCATTCAATAAGATCATGGCTGATCATGCAACTTCAGTACCCCATTCCTGCTTTCTCTCCATACCCCCTGATCCCTTTAGCCGTAAGGCTAAAGGGATTAAGGGATATGGAGAGAAACTCCCTTTAGAATATATCTAATGAACTGGCCTCAACAACTTTCTGAGGTAGCGAATTCCACAGGTTAACAACTCTCTGAGTGAAAAAGTTTCTCCTCATCTCTGTCCTAAATGGCTTACCCCTTATCCTTAGACTGTGACCCCTGGTTCTGGACTTCCCCAACATCGGGAACATTCTTCCTGCATCTAACCTGTCCAATCCCGTCAGAATTTTATAGGTTTCTATGAGATCCCCTCTCATTCTTCTAAATTCCAGTGAATACAAGCCTAGTCGATCCAATCTTTCTTCATGTGTCAGTCCTGCCATCCCGGGAATCAATCTGGAGTTAGAAATGGCC
This sequence comes from Pristiophorus japonicus, assembly GCF_044704955.1. Lineage (NCBI taxonomy): Eukaryota > Metazoa > Chordata > Chondrichthyes > Pristiophoridae > Pristiophorus > Pristiophorus japonicus. The sequence goes on from NC_091995.1 coordinate 89,863,943, forward strand.
GGAGTTAGAAAATGGTTAGTCTAGAGAGGGTGTGAATGGAGTCAGCTGCCATTGGAGTCAAAGAGAAAAAAAACATGAACTCTGGGGGGCGCGGGGGAAGGGAGCCACATATGGGCAGAGGTTCTGGTCTGAAATTGTTGAACTCTATGTTGGGTCCAGAAGGCTGTAAAGTGCCAAACGAAAGATGAGGTGCTGTTCCTCGAGCTTGCGTTGAGCTTCGTTGGACCAGTGTAGGAGGCCGAGGACGGAGAGGTCAGTGTGGGGGTCGAGTGAAGAACTGAAAGTAAAGCCAAGGCAGCTAAACAACAGGGTGCAGCATCTAGGAGAGAGGCATTAATGGAAAAAAAACATTTTTTAACTGCCCCCTCAGACATATCGCTCTGACAGCTTCTCTGTGACGCCTGCGCTCCCTGTCGGGAGTGGCGCCGGGCACTACGGCAGGAGAAAGCACCGCGGTACGACAGAGGGTGTTGCATACTCATTGACGTCACCAATTGGGTTACGCTAGAGCGCGCCGCGCTAACTGTGAGCGCTTAGCGGCCATGTTAGCGCTCCTCTCCGGCGCCGACAGGATGAATTTCTAGCCCCCAGCTTTGAAATCCGTCTTCCTTATTAACGGTGACTGTTTTTGTCTTGGCAGAGTGCTGATGCGATCACCCAGAGAAGATGAAGGGATTTCTGAGTCCGACTGAATGCTGGAGTTGAATTAACGCACCGATGCCTTGGCACATGCAACGTACTGACTGCCTCTCTGCTGAAGTCGGCGAAGTCAACCCAGACTCTCACATCACAGAAAGGACACGTAGGTTTGTCCCAAGTAGATATTACAATTGAGGAGAACTTTGTTCCAATTATTAAGTATCTGGCTCTCCCTCACCTCCAAATGGAGCAATCCAACAATTCAATCATGGGGTGGTATGGACAGTGGGAGCAATAGATTAACAGCAACAACTTGTATTTATATAGTGCCTTTAATGTAGTAAAACATCCCGAGGCGCTTCACAGGAGTGTTTTAAGATAAAAGTTTGATACCGAGCCACATAAGAAGAAATTAGTGCAGGCTTGGTCAAAGAGGTAGGTTTTAAGGAGCATCTTGAAGGAGGAAAGAGAGGTAGAGAGGCGGAGAGGTTTAGGGAGGGAGTTCCAGAGCCTGGGGCCCAGGCAACAGAAGGCACGGCCACCGATGGTTGAGTGATTATAATCAGGGATGCTCAAGAGGCCAGAATTAGAGGAGCGCAAACATCTTGGGGGGGGTTGTGGGGTTGGAGGAGATTAGAGAGATAGGGAGGGGCGAGGCCATGGAGGGATTTGAAAATAAGGTTGAGAATTTTGAAATCGAGGTGTTGCTTAACTGTGAGCCAATGTAGGTCAGCGAGCACAGGGGTGATGGGTGAGCGGGACTTGGTGCGAGTTAGGACACGGGGCAGCGAGCACAGGGGATGATCGGTGAGCAGGACTCGGTGTGAGTTAGGACACGAGGCAGCGAGCACAGGGGATGATCGGTGAGCAGGACTTGGTGCGAGTTAGGACACGAGGCAGCGAGCACAGGGGTTGATGGGTGAGCAGGACTTGGTGCGAGTTAGGACACGGGGCAGCGAGCACAGGGGATGATCGGTGAGCAGGACTTGGTGCGAGTTAGGACACGGGGCAGCGAGCACAGGGGGTGATCGGTGAGCGGGACTTGGTGCGAGTTAGGACACGGGGCAGCCGAGTTTTGGATCACCTCTAGTTTACGTGGGGTAGAATGTGGAAGGCCAGCCAGGAGTGCGTTGGAATAGTCAAGTCTATGAGGGTTTCAGCAGCAGATGGGCAGAGGCAGGGCTGGAGACAGGCGCTGTTACAGAGGTGGAAATAGGCAGTCTTGGTTATGTCGTGGATATGTGGTCGGAAGCTCATTTCAGAATCAAATGTGCAAGACCGCACAAGAGCGCCTGTTCCAATCAAGGTGGTAGTGTTCTAACATGTCCTAGGTTTGCCTCCAGACTGGCTAAGTTACACCAAAAAACTTTCCTAAAGGGTAAGGAGACCCAGTGATTGGAAATCCTGGGAGGGTAAAATAGGTGGTTACATTACTTGGAGACCAAACTAAGGCAGGCAGAAAATAAAACTCTAACTCAGAGTATCAGAAGACAGAAAACCCCACTGAAGAGGTTTTGATAGAGTAAATAAAGAGACACCATCAGGAGGGTCAGTAACCAGAGGACATAGATTTAAGATAATTGGCAAAAGGACCAGAGGGGGAGATGAGAAAATGTTCTTTTTCACACAGGGAGTTGCTGTGATCTGGAGCGCGCTGCCTGAAAGGGCGGTGGGAGCAGATTCAATAGTAACTTTCAAAAGCGAATTGGATAAATAATTGAAAAGGAAACATTTGCAGGGCTGTGGGGACAGAGCAGGGGGAGCCGTATTATTTGGAACGCTCTTTCAAAGAGGCGGCACAGGCTCAATGGGCCAAGTGGCCTCTTTCTGTGCCATATCATTCTATGATTCTAAAAGGCGGCAATAAAATATGCCAAAATATGCCGAGGCGATTGGTGATTTACCTCGAGCTGATGCGTCCAAACTGTTTATTACTTCTAGTTTTCCCCTCTAATTTCCTCCCTTTGCTTCTCAAGGTGGCAACTTTTGCTGGGATGCAGGTCACTGAGTTCGGGCCACCTTCTGGTGCCTCGTCCAATGGTCATCCTTCGTGTGTAAGCCAAGGCAGGTGATTGGCTATTCTCCCTTGGCGGTCATCACAGCTGAGTCCAATTCCCGTCCCCACCTGCCACACATAACCTTGCTCGCAGAAGGTTCGTCGTAGAGTGATTCGGAGTGAAAACTCTGGCTGGACATTGTTCTCCTACATTCAGGGGTACTGAGGCTAATTATGGACCCCAACAACAACAACAACTTGAATTTATGTAGCATCTTTAGTGAAAGGCGCTTCACAGTGATTATCAAAAAAAATTGACACCGGCCCACATAAGGAGATATTAGGACAGGTGAGCAAAAGCTTGGTCATAAAGGTAGGTTTTACGGAGCGCCTTAAAGGAAAACATAAGAACTTAAGAAATAGGAGCAGGAGTCGGCCATTCGGCCCCTCGAGCCTGCTCCGCCATTCAATAAGATCATGGCTGATCTTCTACATCAATTCCACTTTCCCGCCCGATCCCCATATTCCTTGACTCCCTCAGTGCCCAAAAATCTATTGATCTCAGCCTTGAATATATTCAATGACTGAGCCTCCACAGCCCTCTGGGGCAGAGAATTCCAAAGATTCACCACCCTCTGAGTGAAGAAATTCCCCCTCGTCTCAGTCCTAAATGGCCGACCCCTTATCCTGAAACTGTGACCCCTGGTTCTAGACTCTCCAGCCCGGGGGAAACAGGGGGAGGGAGAAGCTGGGTGGGGAGGTGTAGGGAGGGAATTCCAGAGATTAGGGACCAGGCAACTTCAGCCAGCGTGGCATAGATTGGGGATAGGACCAGTAGTTTTTTTAGTTTTTATGATTCAGTATGACACAGCACCTTTACTCACTGGTCTCCTGGGTGGAGGTGTATGTGAAGTTAAACACTCATTCCCCAAACCCATTCACAGCTTGACTCCCATTCCCTCCCCTATCCCCGCACCCTTCCCCTCCCCTCCCCTCCTCCCTCAACCTCCCCCTCCCTTACCCGCACCCTCCCCCACCCTCTTCCTCACCCTCACCTCGCCCTCTCCCTTACACGCCCCTTCACCCTCCCCTCCTCCCTCACCCCACTCCCACCCTCCCCTCCTCAGCCTTCCCACTCCCCCTCCCTCCTCACCTCCGCTCCCCCCCCTCTCCCTTCCACTCCCCCTTGCCCTCCCCTCCTCTCGCACCCCCCCCATCCCCGCCCCTACCCGGACTCTCCCCACACCCTCCCCTGACTCTCTCCCTTCCACACCTCTTCACTCTCCCTTCCTCCCGCACCCTCCCCTCACCCCACACCCTCCCCTCCTCACCCTTCCCACTGCCCCTCCCTCCGCCTCACCTCCACTCCCCCTTCCCCCTTCCCTACCCGCACCCTCCCCACAGCCTCCTCCTCACCCTCCCCTCGCCCTCTCCCTTCCATGCCCCTTCACCCTCCCCTCCTCCCTCACGCTCCCTCACCCCTTCCCACACCCTCCCCTCCTCACCTCCGCTCCCCTCTCCCTTCCCTCCCCTCCCCTCCCCCACTCTCTTCCCCTCACCCTCACCCTCCCCTCCTGTACATCGTGTTTTATCTCCAGTACGTTCTCAAGCGAGGGTTTCCAACCCTCCAGGATTGGCCTGGTGTCTCCAGGAATTGAAGATTTATCACCAAGACACTGCTGTGAGCAACACCTGGAAAAAAAATCATTGTGGCTTATAATGTATTTGCTTCATGGGTTCTTTGCTTAAGAATTCATAGCAACACATTGCTATTAAGAACTAGTTGGTTTATTAGCAAAGGTTTAACAATCACACTACACATTACCAGTTCATCCACCAGGCTCACAACCACCTGCCCCATCGTGGATCCCCCAAACCCAACTGGCTGGGGTTTTATTGAGTCGTGCGAGCATCATGTGACTGTCTAAGCCACTCACAACTCAACAGCTCTACAACTATTTTGGTGCAAAACAATAAATCAAATGCCCACTTATTAAAGGAGCACTAGAACCGACATATTAACAAATTAAACTTTGGATATTAAACAAATCAAATTAAAATTTGGTTGCCAGGGGTGATGGTGCACTCCAGTCCCTCTGGTGCCCACCTCTCACGGAAGGCCATGAGCGTACCAGTGGACATCGCATGCTCCGTCTTCAGGGACACCCTGGCGCGAACGTAACCGCGGAAGAGAGGCAGGCAGTCGGGCTGAACATACCCCTCGACCGCCCGCTGCCTGGACCGGTTGATGGCCCCCTTGGCCAGGCCCAGAAGCAGTCTACAAAGCTGTGAGCATACTCACAGGTACCTACATTGCAGGGGCGTTAAATAAATTGTGTGTTTTTGTCATTTTGTCTGAACACTTTTGTTTGTCAATTATGAAAATAATGCAGGTTCACGGGGTTGGGCTGTTGGATTGACAGTACAGGATCATCCAATCAAGTAACGAGATGCCTGTTGCCATTGGCGGAACGTCGTGAGGATGGACGAGACGGGCGACCAATGGCGGAAGCTTGGGGGCGGGGCAGTCGGAGGTCATGTGACGAAATCTCCTGGAGTACGTCCAACCAGAGATAGCGATGCTCGCTCGACCTATTGTATCCAATACGACTTAAATCTGTAATTTGCTTTTGTAAACGAATGTTTGCAATGTGCTTCTTGCAATAAAGTGTCACTGTGGTTTCTGGAGCAGTGCAATGGTGTTTACTGATTGGTTCCAGACCACGGAGGGTGGAGGGGGGAACTTCCTTGGGGTTTTAGTCCAGGAAACGTCGGCAAGGGTTTGGCAGAAACCCCATATTCTGCTCATCAGCAAGATTTCACCGGAGTTATATTAGCCGAATGCAAGAACAATATTCCTACATGGTATGTGGGTATATCACTGATGCCCAAACGGAGTGTTTTATTTTCACATACACCACATCCTCCAGTCCCCACTAAATGTGTCATCTGCAAGAGGGCTGTTGATTAGAGATGAGGCAATAAACCGCTCTCCTCCCAACAACAGGAGTGAATTGGGTATAGAGCCACGACTCACCCCTCCTCACTCAACCTCGCACTCCCCTTCCCCTCTCTCCGCCTCACCCTCCGCTCCCTCTCGCCCTCCCCTACTCCCGCACCCTCCTCCTCATCCTCCCCCAGCCTCTCCCTGCCATGCCACTCACCCTCTCTTCCTCCCTCACCCTCCCTCTCCCCTTCCCACACCCTCCCCTCCTCACCCTTCCCATACTCCCTCTCCCTTCCACGCCCCTTGACCCGCCCCTCCTCCCTCAACCTCGCCTCCCCTTCCCTCATCCTCCCCTTCCCCTCTCCTCCTCACCCTCTGCTCCCTCTCTCCCTTCCCATCCCCCTCCCCTCTCCCTCACCCTCCGCTCCCCCTCTCCCTTCATTGCCCCTCTCTCTTCCCCTCCCCTCCTCCCACAACTCTCCCCCTCCTCCTCCACTCCCCCTCTCCCTCCACTCCCCCCTCCCTTCCCCTCGCCCTCCCCTCCCCCACTCCCTTACCCTTGCCCTCCACTCTTCCCGCACCCTCCCTCATGCTTCACCTCACCTTCCCTTCACCCTCCCCCAACCTCCTCCTCACCCTCGCCTCGCCCTCTCCCTTCCACGTCCCTCACCCTCCCCTCCTTCCTCACCCTCCCTCACCCCTTCTCACTCCCTCCCTTCCCTTCCCTCCTCCTCACCTCCCCTTCACCACTCCCTTCCCCTCCCCTTCCCGCTCCCCGTCCCGCATCCTCCCCCTCCTCTTCCTGCACCCTCCGCCCCACCTGCCTCCACACCCTCCCCTCGCCTTCTCCCTTCCACGCCCCTCACTCTTCTCCCTCCCTTCCCCTCCCTCCTCCTCACCCTTTCCTCACCTTCACCCTCTCCTCCCACTCACCCTCACTCTCCGCTCCCCCTCTCCGTTCCCCTTCCCCTTCCCCTCTAATTCCCCATCCCGCACATTCCCTTCCCCTCTCCTTCCCTACTCCCCCTTCTTTGCCCCTCTCCCTCCCCTTCCCTCTCCCTCCCTTTCCCTCTCCCTCCCCTTCCTATCCCCCTCCCCCGCACACGCTGTTGCAGTTTGCATAAAGCAACTTGCTGCCTGCAGGATCCCACATGGCACACTGTGGGACAGGATATACAGCCAATGGATAATGCACATAACAAAAATAGAAGAAGCAGCAGTTAGTCTACACGGGTCTGGTCCATTTTCCCAAGGTGCCCAGACAGGCATTCACAGAATACAACCTCCTTTATAACTGTAACACTGATGTACCCCGCACCCCTCACTATAACTCTGATATACCCCGCACCCCACACTGTAGCACTCTGATATACCCCACACCCCTCACTGTAACACTCATATACCCCACACCCCTCACTGTAACACAGATATACCCCACACCACTCACTGCAAAACTCTGATATACCCCAGACCCCTCACTGTAACACAGATATACCCCACACCCCTCACTGTAACACTCTGATATACCCCACACCCCTCACTGTAACACTGATATACCCCACACCCCTCACTGTAACACAGATATACCCCACACCACTCACTGCAAAACTCTGATATACCCCAGACCCCTCACTGTAACACAGATATACCCCACACCACTCACTGCAAAACTCTGATATACCCCAGACCCCTCACTGTAACACTGATATACATCACACAACTCACTGTAACACTGATATACCCCACATCCCTCACTGTAACAATGATATACCCCACACCCCTCACTGTAACACTGATAAATCCCACACTCCTCACTGTAACACTGATATACATCACACAACTCACTGTAACACTGATATACCCCACATCCCTCACTGTAACACTGATATACCCCACAGTACTCACTGCAAAACTCTGATATACCCCAGACCCCTCACTGTAACACTGATATACTCCACACTCCTCACTGTAACACTGATATACCCCACACCCCTCACTGTAACACTCTGATATGCCCCACACCCTTCACTGTAACACTGATATACCCCAGACCCCTCACTGTAACTCTGATATAACCCACACCCCTCACTGTAACACTCTGATATACCCCACACCCCTCACTGTAATACTGATATACCCCGCACCCCTCACTATAACACTCTGATATAGCCCACACGCCTCACTTTAACTCTGATATACCTCACACCCCTCACTGTAACCCTGATATACCCCACACCCCTCACCGTAACACTGATATACCCCACATCCCTCACTGTAACAATGATATACCCCAGACCCCTCACTGTAACACTGATAAATCCCACACCACTCACTGTAACACTGATATATCCCATACCCCTCCCTGTAACACTATGACATACCCCACACCCCTCACTGTAACACTCTGACATATCCCACACCCCTCACTGTAACACTGATATAGCCCACAACCCTCACTGAAACATATACTGATATACCCCACACCCCTCACTGTAACACTGATATACCCCACACCACTCACTGCAAAACTCTGATATACCCTACACTCCTCACTGTAACACGGATATACCCCACACCCCTCACTGTAACACTCTGATATGCCCCTCACCCTTCACTGTAGCACTGATATACCCCAGACCCCTCACTGTAACACTGATATACCCCAGACCCCTCACTGTAACACTGATATACCCCACACTCCTCACTATAACTCTGATATACCGCACACCCCACACTGTAACACTCTGATATATACCACACCTCTCACTGTAACACTCTGATATACCCCACACCCCTCACTGTAACACCGATATACCCCACACCCCTCACTGTAACAATCTGATATAGCCCACACGCCTCACTGTAATACTGATATACCCCGCACCCCTCACTATAACACTCTGATATACCCCACACCCCTCACTTTAACTCTGATATACCTCACACCCCTCACTGTAACCCTGATATACCCCACACCCCTCACCGTAACACTGATATACCCCACATCCCTCACTGTAACAATGATATACCCCAGACCCCTCACTGTAACACTGATAAATCCCACACTCCTCACTGTAACACTGATATACATCACACAACTCACTGTAACACTGATATACCCCACATCCCTCACTATACCACAGATATACCCCACACCCCTCACTGTAACACTGATATACCCCACAGTACTCACTGCAAAACTCTGATATACCCCAGACCCCTCACTGTAACACTGATATACTCCACACTCCTCACTGTAACACTGATATACCCCACACCCCTCACTGTAACACTCTGATATGCCCCACACCCTTCACTGTAACACTGATATACCCCAGACCCCTCACTGTAACTCTGATATAACCCACACCCCTCACTGTAACACTCTGATATACCCCACACCCCTCACTGTAACACCGATATACCCCACACCCCTCACTGTAACAATCTGATATAGCCCACACCCCTCACTGTAACAATCTGATATACCCCACACCCCTCACTTTAACTCTGATATACCTCACACCCCTCACTGTAACCCTGATATACCCCACACCCCTCACCGAAACACTGATATACCCCACACCCCTCACTTTAACCCTGATATATCCCACACCCCTCACTGTAACAATGATATACCCCACACCCCTCACTGTAACACTGAAAAACGCCACACCCCTCACTGTAACACTGATATACCCCACAGTACTCACTGCAAAACTCTGATATACCCCAGACCCCTCACTGTAACACTGATATACCCCACACTCCTCACTGTAACACTGATAGACCCCACACCCCTCACTGTAACACTCTGATATGCCCCACACCCTTCACTGTAACACTGATATACCCCAGACCTCTCACTGTAACACTGATATACCCCAGACCTCTCACTGTAACTCTGATATAACCCACACCCCTCACTGTAACACTCTGATATACCCCACACCCCTCACTGTAACACCGATATACCCCACACCCCTCACTGTAACAATCTGATATAGCCCACACCCCTCACTGTAACAATCTGATATACCCCACACGCCTCACTGTAATACTGATATACCCCGCACCCCTCACTATAACACTCTGATATACCCCACACCCCTCACTTTAACTCTGATATACCTCACACCCCTCACTGTAACCCTGATATACCCCACACCCCTCACCGTAACACTGATATACCCCACACCCCTCACTGTAACCCTGATATATCCCACACCCCTCACTGTAACAATGATATACCCCACACCCCTCACTGTAACACTGAAAAACGCCACACCCCTAACTGTAACACTGATATACCCCACACCCCTCACTGTAACAATGATATACCCCACACCCCTCACTGTAACACTGAAAAACGCCACACCCCTCACTGTAACACTGACATACCCCACACACCTCACTGTAACACTGATATACCCCACACCCCTCACTGTGACACACACTGATATACCCCATAACCCCCACTGTGACACACACTGATATACCCCATAACCCCCACTGTAACACTCTGATATACCCCACACCCCTCACCGTAACTCTGATATACCCCACACCCCTCACTGTAACACTGATATACCCCAGACCCCTCACTGTAACACTGATATACGCCACATCCCTCACTGAAACACTGATATACATCACACCCCTCACTGTAACACTGATATACCCCACACCCCTCACTGTAACACTGATATACCCCACACCACTCACTGTAACACTGATATACCCCACACCTCTCACTGAAACACTGATATACATCACACCCCTCACTGTAACACTGATATACCCCACACCACTCACTGTAACACTGATATATCCCATACCCCTCCCTGTAACACTATGACATACCCCACACCCCTCACTGTAACACTCTGACATATCCCACACCCCTCACTGTAACACTGATATAGCCCACAACCCTCACTGAAACATATACTGATATACCCCAGACCCCTCACTGTAACACTGATATACGCCACATCCCTCACTGTAACACAGATATACCCCACACCCCTCACTGTAACACTGATATACCCCACACCACTCACTGCAAAACTCTGATATACCCTACACTCCTCACTGTAACACGGATATACCCCACACCCCTCACTGTAACACTCTGATATGCCCCTCACCCTTCACTGTAGCACTGATATACCCCAGACCCCTCACTGTAACACTGATATACCCCAGACCCCTCACTGTAACACTGATATACCCCACACTCCTCACTATAACTCTGATATACCGCACACCCCACACTGTAACACTCTGATATATACCACACCTCTCACTGTAACACTCTGATATATCCCAAACCCCTCACTGTAACACCGATATACCCTACACCCCTCACTGTAATACAGATATACCCCACACCACTCACTGCAAAACTCTGATATACCCCAGACCCCTCACTGTAACATTGATATACCCCACACTCCTCACTGTAACACTGATATACATCACACAACTCACTGTTACACTGATATACCCCACATCCCTCACTGTAACACAGATATACCCCACACCCCTCATTGAAACACTGATATACCCCACACCACTCACTGTAACTCTGATATAACCCACACCCCTCAGTGTAAAAATCTGATAGACCCCATACCCCTCACTGTAACACTGATAGACCCACACCCCTCACTGTAACACTGATATAACCCACACCCCTCACTGTAACAATCTGATATACCCCACACCCCTCACTGTAACACTGATATAACCCACACCCCTCACTGTAACACTGATATACCCCACACCCCTCACTGTAACACTGATATACCCTACACCCCTCACTGTAACACTGAAAAACGCCACACCCCTCACTGTAACACTGACATACCCCACAGCCCTCACTGTAACACTGATATACCTCACACTCCTCACTGTAACACTCTGATTTACCCCACACCCCTCACTGTAACACTGATGTACTCCAAACTCCTCACTGTAATACTGATATACCCCACACCCCTTACTGTGACACTTTGATATACCCCGCACCCCTCACTGTTAAACTGATATACCCCGCACCCCTCATTCTAACATTGATATACCCTACACCCCTCACTCCAGCCTCCTTCCTTGTTTTTGTAACAGCCTTTCATAATTATAAATTTTTTTGGGGGGGGAGTTGGCAAATTGGTATGTGGGCGTCGCTGACAAGCCCAGCCTTTATTGCCCATCCCCTAGTCGCCATACTCAGTGGCTTGTTAGACCTCTTCTGAGTGCAGGTAAGAATCAACCTTTAATGTAAAGATTTACGAAGCTTTTAAGACCCAAGTTTTGCCTTAGATAATCACTACTTGGCTCAGCGATACCACTCTCACTTTGGGTTGAAGGTCACAGGTTGAAACCCACTCTAAAGTATCTGCATTCTCTCTGGATCCATTCTATTAAATGTTCATACGGTTAGAGACCTCTAGTAGGTCACCCCTCAGCCTTACTTTTTCAAGAGAAAAGAGACCCAGCCTGTTCATCCTTTCCTGATATGTATACCCGCGCATTTATGGTACCATCCTTGTAAATCTTCTCTGTACCCTCTCCAGTGCCTCTATATCCTTTTTATAATATGGCGACCAGAACTGTACGCAGTGCTCCAAGTGTGGTCTAACCAAGGTTCAAAACAGGTTTAGCATAACATGAGATATTCCAACCATTGTTAGGTATGTGCTTTCATGGTTAGGTGCTAGTGACGTCCTTGACAGAACAGATACTAAAGTTCACCCAGGTATTAGTGAAGGACCTGACCACTGCTGTAACAACAACAACAACTTATATTTATATAGCGCCTTTAATGTACTAAAACATCCCAAGTCGCTTCACAGGAACGTTATAAAAAAACAAAATTTGACACCGAGCCATATAATATGTTAGGGCAGGTGACCAAAAGCTTGGTCAGAGAGGTAGGTTTTAAGGAGCGTCTTGAAGGAGGAAAGAGAGGCGGAGAGGTTTAGGCAGGGAGTTCCAGAGCTTGGGGCCCAGGCAGCTGAAGGCACGGCCACCGATGGTGGAGCGATTATAATCAGGGATGCTCAGGAGGGCAGAATTAGAGGAGCGCAGACATCTCGGGGGGTTGTGGGGCTGGAGGAGATTCTTCTCATCATAGGCAGTCCCTCGTATCGAGGATGACTTGCTTCCACACCAAACAAGGGATGAGTTCACAGGTGTTTCAATGAAGGACCTAATATTCCGGGTCCTGAACTACATCCTGAAGGGTGGAAGATGCCTGTGGGTGGATGTTTTTAACGTGGGGTGGCCGTTGCACACCAGCCACCACACGGGGCTTGACAGAGCGAGGTCTTGGTCCAGTGGCAAGGGTTACCCAAGACGACTGGAGACCAGCTCTGCTGCACGGACCTGATAATGTGTAGTATGATTGTTAAACCTTTTGCTAATAAACCAACTAGTTCTTAATAGCAATGTGTTGTTATGAAGTCTTAAGCAACAAAGAGCCCATGAAACAAATACATTATATCATCATCATAGGCAGTCCCTCAGAATCGAGGAAGACTTGCTTCCACTCTTAACATGAGTTCTTCGTTGGCTGAACAGTCCAATATGAGAACCACAGTCTCTGTCACAGGTGGGACAGCTAAGTTCCCGGGCAACTATGGCAGTGCGGCGTTCCGGCCTGTCGCTGTTGGAGTTGTCCTTGAGGGTCCTGACGTTCCAGGTCCCGAGCTTCATGTTAACGGAGTGGAAGATGCCTGTGCATGAGTTTTTTTAACGTGGGGTGACCGTTGCACACCAGCCACCACACGGGCTTAGCTGAGCAAGGTCTTGATCCAGTGGCAAGGGGGGGGTCCGAGACGACTGGAGTCCAGGCTCTGCTGTATGGGCCCTAGTTGCCTACGGCGAGATGTTGGCCGCAGGCTCGACGCTGGGTAGCGCCCTTGATGGGAGGTGATCCGAGGCTTGGTTGCGGGGGGCAGGCATTGGGTGGGTCAGTGGCCCACTGGGGAAAGTTGCCGAGGGCACAAGGTGGGAGTTGTTTAGCAGGGGAGCTCCCTAGGGTGTTGCCACTCCGGTGGCCATCTTAAGTTACATTACAGCAATGGGCGATGTTACGGAGGTGGAAATAGGCAGTGCTTCTCCCAGGAGATCACATGGCTCCAGTTGGGGTGGAGTGTCGATGTTTTTAGTATAAGGGGTGTTGCAGTGGTGTGGGGCGGTCTGGTTGGGCTGGGTGCTCTTTGCCTTTCCGTCGTTGTTCATGGGTTCGTATGTAGGGCTGCTGACCGAGGGCCGTGAGTCTCTTTGTCGGCCGGCGCAGACACGATGGGCCGAAATGGCCTCCTTCTGTGCTGTAAATTTCTCTGTTTCTGTGTATGTGTGGCCGGAAGCTAATTTCAGGGTCAAATATGACAGCAAGGTTGTGAACAGCCTGGTTCAGCCTCGGACCCGAGGAAAAGACAACACCTTTATGCCAATGCAAGGTCTTGCTTCCAGATTTAATGTCCCTTCTCCCCCGTCCTTTGCAAGCCGGGTGGGTTTCTCAATATGATAACAGAGGGAGGCTGCCAACGTCTCTGCTCGGAACAGCGTTGCAAGCTGGTGTAACATTTCACAGTCAAGTGGTCCGAGGGTAAAGGCAAAGGGCTGTCGCTACGCGTCGGAGCACTGAGTCATCACCAGCAGTTAAATGCTTTCTCGCTCTCTCCTACAGTCCTGTGACCCAGAATGTATGAACGCTATTTATAGATGGAATTGCAGAGCAGTTAAGGTACTCCAGTATGACACTGTCTGAAAAGAGCAGTAGGAGGATTCCTCTCTGCAGATACAAGGTCTTGGCTGTACCTTCAGACTGATGGTTTATTCCATTCATTCTCAGGATGTGGGCATTGCTGGCATTTGTTGCCCTGAGGAGGTGGTAGTGTGGTTCCTTCTTAATTCGCAGAACCTCGTGGTTTCATAAAAGACTTGCATTTATATGGCGCCTATCACGACCACCAGCCGTCCCAAAGCGCTTTACAGCCAATGGAGTGCAGACACTGTTGTAATGTGGGAAACGCCAATTTGCGCACAGCAAGCTCCCACCAACAGCAGTGTGATCATGAACCAGATAAATCTGTTTGTTTGTTATGTTGATTGAGGGATAAATATTGGCCCCAGGACACCAGGGATAACTCCCCTGCTCCTCTTCCAAATGGGATCTTTTACATCCACCTGAGAGAGCAGACAGTGCCTCGGTTTAACGTCTCATCTGAAAGACGGTACCTCCGACAGTGCGGCGCTCCCTCAGCACTGCACTACAGTGTCAGCCTGGATTTATATGCTCAAGTTGCTGGAGTGGGACTTGAACCCACAACCTTCGTGACTCAGAGGTGAGGATGCTGCCCACTGAGCCACAGCTGATCTACAACGGAGTGGCTTTTTATAAAATGTATTAATTCACAGGATGTGGGCGTTGCTGGCAAGGCCGGCATTTATTGCCCATCCCTAATTGCCCCTTGAGAAGGTGGTGGTGAGCCGCCTTCTTGAACCGCTGCAGTCCGTGTGGTGAAGGTGCTCCCACAGTGCTGACTTTGTCGTAGCGGTTTGGTACAACCGAGTGTCTCGCTGGGCCATTTCAGAGGGCAGTTAAGAGTCAACCACGTTGCTGTGGGTCTGGAGTCACATATCGGCCAGACCGGGTAAGGGCGGCAGATTTCCTTCCCTAAAGGGACATTGGTGAACCAGATGGGTTTTTACACCAATCCATGGATTTCATGGTCACCATTCCTGAATTATTGACAGTAGCTTTATAATTCCAGATTTATTTAATTAACTGAACTTAAAATTCCCCAGCTGCCATGGTGGGATTTGAACTCAGATCCCACAAACTCCCACAAACAGCACAGCAAGCTCCCACAAACAGCAATGTGATAATGACCAGATAATCTGTTTTTTTGTTATGTTGATTGAGGGATAAATATTGGCCCCAGGACACCAGGAATAACTCCCCTGCTCCTCTTCGAAATTGTGCCGTGGGATCTTTTACGTCCACCTGAGAGAGCAGACGGGGCCTCGGTTTAACGCCTCATCTGAAAGACAGCACCTCCAACAGTGCAGCACCCCCTCAGCACTGCACTGGGAGTGTCAGCCTGGATTTATGTGCTCGAGTGGGACTCGAACTAACAACCTTCTGACTCAGAGGCGAGAGAGTGCTGCCCACTGAGAGGGTAGACGGGGCCTCGGTTTAACGTCTCATCCGAAAGACAGCAAGACTTGCATTTATATAGCGCCGATCACGGCCTCAGGATGCCCAAAGCACTTCACAGCCAACCAGATGGAATCACCTAACGCAATGTCGGACAGCTCCAGTTCGGTTTAATCCTTTTGGGGAAGGCCTCTGGTCCAGACCCAGGAGGGATGTTCCACTTTTAAATGTGAGGAGTATCAGTGAAAAAATAGAGAAAGATCTTGCATCTATCTAGCGCCCGTCAGGACCTCAGGAAATCCCAAAGCATTTCACATCGAATGAAGTACTTTTGAAGTTTACTCGATTACTAAATATTGGATAGGCTGGGGTTGTTTTCTTTGGTACAGAGAAGGCTGAGGGGAGATCTAATTGAGGTGTATAAAATTATGAGGGGCCTAGATAAAGTGGCTAGGAAGGACCTATTTCCCTTAGCAGACGGGTCAACAACCAGGGGGCATAGATTTAAAGTAATCGGGGGGAGGTTTAGAGGGGATTTGAGGGGAAATGTTTTCACCCAGAGGGTGGTGGGGGTCTGGAACTCACTGCCTGAAAGGGTGGTAGAGGCAGAAACCCTCACCACATTTAAAAAGTACTTGGATGTGCACTTGAAGTGCCGTAACCTACAGGGCTACGGACCGAGAGCTGGAAAGTGGGATTAGGCTGGGTAGCTCTTTGTCGGCCGGCGCGAACACGATGGACCGAAATGGCCTCCTTCGGTGCTGTAAATTTCTATGATTGTATGATTCCAGAAACATCGTCACGCCAGCACCGTACCTGACTGTTTGTGTAAGCCGATAGCTAGGGAGGGAGACAGAGACATAGGGCAGCAGAAACAGCTGGTAATATTATCCCGCCTGATCAATCATTCTCACAGAAGGGGAGTATGAAAAGGACGTTGTAATCACGCTATTGTGTTGCAAGCTATAGAACAAAGAGCAAATCGGCCAGGTTAACTCAAAGGGAGAATGTGGCACAGCACGGCTGGTGGGGTCTCGGATAGCGAGAAAGGATTGGGAGGAGTGTTCGGCAAAACCCGCGTCTCATTTACAAAGTCCTTTATCGGCCGGCGCGGACACGATGGGCCAAAATGGCCTCCCTCCGTGCCGTAAATTTCTATGATTCCAGTCACATCATCACTACACTATCGTAACCCTGCTGTTTGTGCCAGCTGACAAAGAGCCATCCAGCCTAATCCCACTCGCCAGCTCTTGGTCCGTAGCCTTCGGCACTTCCAAGTGCACATCCAGGTACTTTTTAAACGAGGTGAGGGTTTCTGCCGAAGGCGGGAGCAACCAAGTGGGTGGCAAAAGGACTTCGGAAGGCAGGGAGGGGGGGTTCGGGAAGAAAACTGGAATTTAATCCAGGGAAGTGGGATGCATTTGGAGAGGGCTAATAAGGAAAGGGAATACACATTAAATGGTAGGACATTGAGAAACGTAGAGGAACAAAGGGTCCTGGGAGTACATGTTGACCGACCCCTGAAGGTAGCAGGCCAGGTGGATACGGTGGTTAAGAAGGCATACGGACTGCTTGCCTTTATTAGCCGAGGTATAGAATAGAATATAAGAGCAGGTGGGTTATGCGGGAACTGTATAAAACACTTGTTAGGCCACAGCTGGAATAGTGCGTGCAGTTCTGGTCACTGCATTACAGGAAGGACGTGATTGCACTAGAGAGGGTGCAGAGGAGCTTTATGAGGATGTTGCCGAGAGTGGAGAGTCTTAGATAGGCTGGGTTTGTTTTCCTTGGAACGGAGGAGGCTGAGGGGAGACCTCATGGAAGTGTATAAAATTGAGGGACCTAGATATAGTGGATAGAAAGGTCCTATTTCCCTTAGCAGAGGGGTCAACAACCAGGGGACATAAAGTAATTGGTAGAAGGTTTAGAGGGGATATGAGGGGTAATTTATTCACCCAGAGGGTGGTGGGGGTCTGGAACTCACTGTCTGAAAGGTTGGTAGAGGCAGAAACCCTCACCACATTTAAACAGTACCTAGATGTGCACTTGAAGTGCCGTAACCAACAGGGCTACGGACCTAGAGCTGGAAAGTGGGATTAGGTTGGATAGCCTCTTGTTGGCCGGCGCGGACACGATGGGCCGAAATAGCCTCCTTCTGTGCTGTAAACTTCTATGATTGTATAACATTCTATTGTGTAGGAACATGATGACTGATGAAGGGGGAACTCAGGGGAGCGGAGGGTGCAAGATGGGTGGAAGGGTCGGAGAGGTAAAAATGGAGCAACTCATGTCGGGGTCTGAAGTCAAGGGTAAGGGTTTTGAAGGCAAAGCGCTGGGGGCCCGGGAGCCAGTGGAGGTCGGCAAGGACTGAACCGGGCTTCATGTGGGACGGGATGTGCGCTGCAGAGTACTGAGTACACTAACGCGTGTGTCGGGTGGAGCTCAACACATGAGTGGATCTGGAACTGGTAAAAGTGGCCATTATTCTGTTAGCAGAATAGGGTGAGGCAAGGATATGGAGGCAGGAGGTATAAATAGGACGTTCTTGTGATGGGCTGGATTTGAGCCTGGTGTAGAATGAGACGACGAGATTGAAAAGAAAGACTTGCATTCATATAGCACCTTTCAAGACCTCAGGACGTCCCAAAGCGCGTTACAGCCAATTAAGTGCTTCTTGAAGTGTAGTCAGTGTTCTAAGGCCTTGGTTTAACATAGAAACATAGAAAATAGGTGCAGGAGTGGGCCATTTGGCCCTTCAAGCCTGCACCGCCATTCAATATGATCATGGCTGATCATGCATTTCAGTACCCCATTCCTGCTTTCTCTCCATACCACTTGATCTCTTGAGCCGTAAGGGCCACATCTAACTCCCTTTTGAATATATCGAAAGAACTGGCCTCAACAACTTTCTGTGGTAGAGAATTCCACAGTTTCTCCTCATCTCGGTCCTAAATGACTTACCCCTTATCCTTAGACTGTGACCCCTGGTTCTGGACTTCCCCAACATCGGCAACATTCTTCCTGCATCTAACATAGAAACATAGAAACATAGAAAATAGGTGCAGGAGCAGGCCATCTGGCCCTTCGAGCCTGCACCACCATTCAATAAGATCATGGCTGATCATTCCTTCAGTACCCCGTTCCTGCTTTCTCTCCATACCCCTTGATCCCTTTAGCCGCAAGGGCCATATCGAACTCCCTCTTGAATATATCCAATGAACTGGCATCAACAACTCTCTGCGGTAGGGAATTCCAGAGGTTAACAACTCTCTGAGTGAAGAAGTTTCTCCTCATCTCAGTCCAAAATGGCTTACCCCGTATCCTTAGACTGTGTCCCCTGGTTCTGGTCTTCCCCAACATCGGAAACATTCTTCCTGCATCTAAACTGTCCAGTCCCGTCAGAATTTTATATGTTTCTATGAGATCCCCTCTCATCCTTCTAAACTCCAGTGAATACAGGCCAGTTGATCCAGTCTCTCCTCATATGTCAGTCCTGCCATCCCAGGAATCAGTCTGGTGAACCTTCGTTGCACTCCCTCAATAGCAAGAATGTCCTTCCTCAGATTAGGAAACCAAAACTGAACACAATACTCCAGGTGGGGCTTCACCAAGGCCCTGTACAACTGCAGTAAGACTTCCCTGCTCCTATAGTCAAATCCTCTTGCTACGAAGGCCAACATACCATTTGCCTTCTTCACCGCCTGCTGTACCTGCATGCCAACCTTCAATGACTGATGAATCATGACACCCAGGTCTCGCTGCACCTCCCCTTTTCCTAATCTGCCGCCATTCAGATAATATTCTGCCTTCGTGTTTTTGCCCCCAAAGTGGATAACCTCACATTTATTCACATTATACTGCATCTGCCATGCATTTGCCCACTCGCCTAACCTGTCCAAATCACCCTGCAGCCTCTTAGCGTCCTCCTCACAGCTCACACCGCCACCCAGTTTAGTGTCACCTGCAAACTTGGAGATATTACACTCAATTCCATCATCCAAATCATTAATATATATTGTAAAAGCTGGGGTCCCAGCACTGAGCCCTTCGGCACTCCACTAGTCACTGCCTGCCATTCTGAAAAGGACCCGTTAATCCCGACTCTCTGCTTCCTGTCTGCCAACCAGTTCTCTATCCACGTCAGTACATTACCCCCAATACCATGTGCTTTGAGTTTGCACAACAATCTCTTGTGTGGGACCTTGTCAAACGCCTTTTGAAAGTCCAAATACACCACATCCACTGGTTCTCCCCTGTCCACTCTACGAGGTACATCCTCAAAAAATTCCAGATTTGTCAAGCATGAACTCGCCTTCATAAATCCATGCTGACTTGGACCAATTCTATCACTGCTTTCCAAATGTGTTGCTATTTCATCCTTAATGATTGATTCCAACATTTTCCCCACTACTGATGTCAGGTGAACTGGTCTATAATTACCCGTTTTCTCTCTCCCTCCTTTTTTAAAAAGTGGTGTTACATTAGCAACTCTCCAGTCCATAGGAACTGATCCAGAGTCGATAGACTGTTGAAAAATTATCACCAATGCATCCACTATTTCTAGGGCCACTTCCTTAAGTACTCTGGGATGTAGACTATAAGGCCCTGGGCATTTATCCGCCTTCAATCCTGTCAATTTCCCGAACACAATTTCCCGCCTACTAGGGATTTTTTTCAGTTCTTCCTTCTCACTAGACCTTCGGACCCCTCGTATATCGGGAAGGTTATTTATGTCTTCCTTTGTGAAGACAGAACCAAAGTACTTGCTCAATTGGTCTGCCATTTCTTTGTTCCCCATTATAAATTCACCCGAGTCCGACTGCAAGGGACCAACGTTTGTCTTCACAAATCTTTTTCTCTTGACATATCTATAGAAGCTTTTGCAGTCATTTTTTATGTTTCCGGCAAGCTTCCTCTCGTACTCTATTTTCCCCATCTTAATTAAACCCTTTGTCCTTTGCTGTATTCTAAATTTCTCCCAGTCCTCCGGTTTGCTACTTTTTGTGGCTAATTTGTATGCCTCTTCCTTGGATTTAACACTATCCTTAATTTCCCTTGTTAGCCACGGTTGAGCTACCTTCCACATTTTATTTTTACTCCAGACAGGGATGTACAATTGTTGAAGTTCGTCCATGTGATCTTTAAAGGTTTGCCATTGCCTATCCACCATCAACCCTTTAAGTATTATTTGCCAGTCTAATCTCGCCAATTCGTGCCTCATACCATCAACGTTACCTTTTCCTTAAATTCAGGACCCTAGTTTCTGAATTAACTGTGTCACTCTCTATCTTAATAAAGAATTCTACCATATTATAGTCACTCTTCCCCAAGGGGCCTCGCACAACAAGATTGCTAATTAGTCCCTTCTCATTACACAATACCCAGTCTAGGATGGCCAGCTCTCTGGTTGGTTCCTCGACATATTGGTCTAGAAATCCATCCCTAATATACTCCAGGAAATCCTCCTCGACCGCATTGCTACCAGTTAGGTTAGCCCAATCAATATGTAGATTAAAGTCGCCCATGATTACTGCTGTACCTTTATTGCACACATCCCTTAATTCTTGTTTGACGCTGTCCCCAACCTCAGTACTACTATTTGGTGGCCTGTGCACAACTCCCACTAGCGTTTTCTGCCCTTTGGTATTCCGTAGCTCCACCCATACCGATTCTGCATCATCCAGGCTAATGTCCTTTCTTACAATTGCATTAATTTCCTCTTTAACCAGCAACGCCACCCCACCTCGTTATCCTTTCTGTCTATCCTTCCTAATTGCTGAATACCCCTGGATGTTGAGTTCCCAGCCTTGGTCACCCTGGAGACATGTCGCCATGATGCCAATCACATCATACCCGTTAACTGCTATCTGCGCAGTTAATTCGTCCACCTTATTCCGAATACTCCTCGCATTGAGGCACCGAGCCTTTAGGCTTGACTTTTTAACACATTTTGACCCTTTAGAATTCTGCTGTAAAGTGGCTCTTTTTGTTTTTTGCCTTGGGTTTCTCTGCCCTCCACTTTTACTATTCTCCTTTCTATCTTTTGCTTCTGTCTCTATTTTATTCCCCTCTGTCTCCCTGCATAGGTTCCCATCACCCTGCCATATCGTTTAACTCTTCCCAAACAGCACTTGCAAACACTCCCCCTAGGTCATTGGTTCCGGTCCTGCCCAGGTGCAGACCGTCCGGTTTGTACTGGTCCCACCTCCCCCAGAACCGATTCCAATGTCCTAGGAATTTGAATCCCTCCCCTCTGCACCACTGCTCAAGCCACGAATTCATCTGAGCTATCCTGCGATTACCTGTCCAATCCCGTCAGAATGTTATATGTTTCTATGAGATCCCCTCTCATTCTTTTAAATTCCATTGAATATAAGCCTAGTCGATGCAGTCTTTCTTCATATGTCAGTTCTGTCATACCAGGAATCAGTCTGGTGAACCTTCGCTGCACTCCCTCAATAGCAAGAATGTCCTTCCTCAGATTAGGAGACCAAAACTGTACACAATATTCAAGGTGTGGCCTCACCAAAGCCCTGTACGACTGCAGCAAGATCTCACTGCACCTATACTCAATCCCCGAGCTATGAAGGCCAACATGCCATTTGCCTTCTTTACCGCCTGCTGTACCTGCATGCCAACTTTCAATGACTGATGAACCATGACACCCAGGTCTTGTTGCACCTCCCCCTTTACCAATCTGTCACCATTCAGATAATAATCAACCCTCCTGTTTTTACCACCAAAGTGGATAACCTCACATTCATCCACAGTATTCTGCATCTGCCATGTATTTGCCCACTCACCCAACCGGTCCAAGTCACCCTGCAACCTCCTAGCATCCTCCTCACAGCTCACACCGCCACCCAGCTTAGTGTCATCTGCAAACTTGGAGATATTACATTCAATTCCTTCGTCTAAATCTTTAATGTATATTGTAAATAGCTGGGGTCCCAGCACTGAACCTTGTGGTACCCCACTAGTCACTGCCTGCCATTCTGAAAAGGACCCGTTTATTCCTACTCTCTGCTTCCTGTCTGCCAACCAGTTCTCTCTCCATGTCAGTAAATTACCCCCCGTACTGTGTGCTTTAATTTTATGTGGGACCTTGTCAAAAGACTTTTGAAAGTCTAAATACACCACATGCATTGGCTCTCCCTTGTCCACTCTATTAGTTACATCCTCAAAAAATTCTAGAAGATTTGTCAAGTATGATTTCCCTTTCATAAATCCATGCTGACTTGGACCGATCCTGTCAGCCAAAAGACTGCCGCTCCCTCAGCACTGCGCTGGGGGTGTCAGCCTAGATTTATGTGCTCAAGTCCCTTGAGTGGGACCTGAACCCATGAACTCATAACTCCAAAGCGAGAGTGCTGCCCATTGAGTCAGGGCTGGAGTCACCAGGGATTAACGATGAATCCCCGGGACACTGCTGCAAGCGTGGCCCAGGGGCGTTAAAAACAGATTGTGGGGGGGGGGGTTTTTTGCATTTTCTTTGAACACTTTTATTTATTAGTTGCAAAAATATTAGAGATGGAAGGAAAAAGAGGTTGTTTGAGCGGAGCAGTTGGAGACAGGTGGTAAATACAGCCAACCACCATTGGCGATCCTGAGGGCACTGCTGACCACGGAAGCCATTTTGAAGGTTTTACTGACCACTGATCTCAGTCCCACCTGAGCACTGAGGGGCCTTGAGCACCGTAGCATCTGAGCACGTGAAGAAAATAGGAAGTCACTGGCCCCATCCCTCTCCCCACCTTCTGTCTGAGGCTGAACCACACTGTTCGCAACCTTGGTGTCACATTTGACCCCGAACTGAGCTTCCGGCCACATATCCGCCACATAACTAAGACCGTATATTTCCAACTCCGTAACATCGCCCATCTCCGCCCCTTGCCTCAGCTTATCCGCTGCTGAAGTTCTCATCCAGGCCTTTGTTACCTCCAGACTTGACTATTCCAACGCACTCCTGGCTGGCCTCCCACATTCTCCCCGACGTAAACTAGAGGTGATCCAAAACTCGGCAGCCCGTGTCCTAACTCTCACCGAGTCCCGCTCACCCATCACCCCCTGTGCTCACTGCCCCGTGTCCTAACTCTCACCGAGTCCCGCTCACCCATCATCCCCTGTGCTCGCTGCCCCGTGTCCTAACTCGCACCGAGTCCTGCTCACCCATCATCCCCTGTGCTCGCTGCCCCGTGTCCTAACTCGCACCGAGTCCCACTCACCCATCACCCCCTGTGCTCGCTGCCCCGTGTCCTAACTCGCACCAAGTCCTGCTCACCCATCACCCCCTGTGCTCGTTGCCCCGTGTCCTAACTCGCACCAAGTCCCACTCACCCATCACCCCCTGTGCTCGCTGCCCCGTGTCCTAACTCGCACCGAGTCCCACTCACCCATCACCCCCTGTGCTCGCTGCCCCATGTCCTAACTCGCACCGAGTCCCGCTCACCCATCACCCCCTGTGCTCACTGCCCCATGTCCTAACTTGCACCGAGTCCTGCTCACCCATCACCCCCTGTGCTCGTTGCCCCGTGTCCTAACTCGCACCAAGTCCCGCTCACCCATCACCCCCTGTGCTCGCTGCCCCGTGTCCTAACTCGCACCGAGTCCCACTCACCCATCACCCCCTGTGCTCGCTGCCCCGTGTCCTAACTCGCACCAAGTCCTGCTCACCCATCACCCCCTGTGCTCGTTGCCCCGTGTCCTAACTCGCACCAAGTCCCACTCACCCATCACCCCCTGTGCTCGCTGCCCCGTGTCCTAACTCGCACCGAGTCCCACTCACCCATCACCCCCTGTGCTCGCTGCCCCATGTCCTAACTCGCACCGAGTCCCGCTCACCCATCACCCCCTGTGCTCACTGCCCCATGTCCTAACTCGCACCGAGTCCCGCTCACCCATCACCCCCTGTGCTCGTTGCCCCGTGTCCTAACTCGCACCAAGTCCCACTCACCCATCACCCCCTGTGCTCGTTGCCCCGTGTCCTAACTCGCACCAAGTCCCACTCACCCATCACCCCCTGTGCTCGCTGCCCCGTGTCCTAACTCGCACCGAGTCCCGCTCACCCATCACCCCCTGTGCTCGCTGCCCCGTGTCCTAACTCGCACCAAGTCCCGCTCACCCATCACCCCCTGTGCTCGCTGCCCCGTGTCCTAACTCGCACCGAGTCCCGCTCACCCATCACCCCCTGTGCTCGCTGCCCCCGTGTCCTAACCCGCACCAAGTCCCGCTCACCCATCACCCCCTGTGCTCGCTGACCTACATTGGCTCCCGGTTAAGCAACGCCTCGATTTCAAAATTCTCATCCTTGTTTTCAAATCCCTCCATGGCCCTCGCCCCCCTCCCTATCTCTGTAATCTCCTCCAGCCCCACAACCACCCCGAGATGTCTGCGCTCCTCTAATTCTGCCCTTTTGAGCATCCCTGATTATAATCGCTCCACCATCGGTGGCCGTGACTTCTGTTGCCTCGGCCCTAACCTCCCTAAACCTCTCCGCCTCTTTACCCCTCTTTCCTCATTCAAGACGCGTCTTAAAACCTACCTCTTTGACCAAGCTTTTGGTCACATTGGGGCCGAAATTGATCAACTTACCGGCCCGTACCTCTGATATTCCTCTGCTCGATCCACCCAGGGCCACTTTTGATGTGGCATGGAGCGGGCGGGCGGGGGGGGGGGGGGGAGGGGAGAGCCGCCGGGAAGTGCCCGCCAACGTCAGCGGGCGTCCGAGTGGCGTAAGTGGACTCTCGCCCGCCAAGGTGCCGGATTGGTGCAGGCGGGAATCGGCGGCAGAACGGGGGCGGACCTCTGGCTGGAGGCCGGCCTGTCCCCGACGGTAAGTAGGAAGGTCGCGGGAACAAAAGGTCAGTGAACATTTTTTATTTGTTTTGTTTTGCACAGCCACTTACCTGGGATGGGGGGGGGGTCCCCTGAAGGTCTTCTGGTTGGTTTTTACATTTTTTTTAGTTAATGATTTTTGTGTGCAGCTCTTCGACCCGCCGTGAGCCCGACCTCCATCCCCGGCGGCACTTGGGCGGCAATTGGGTGGGCGGGGGCCTTGACCAAACTCTGCCCCCCAATTATGCAGCTCGGTGTCAAATTTCTTATCTCATAATACGCCTGTGAAGCGCCTTGGGAAGTTTCACTACGTTAAAGGCGCTATATAAATGCAAGTTGTTGTTGTCGGTGAAGCTCGTTAAGTAGGAAGTGTTCAGACGCCTCTCGAGCCCCGTGGTGCAGGGTAAGATCAGTTTGAGAAGCCGAACGTTGGTTTTACACTACCCTGCTCGTCTCTGATGTGGATCCACTCGGCTCCTTGTCTGCCCGCGTATTGAAAGGCTGAGGCTATTTTTGGCTTGACCCTACTGACATCTTCCCCATTCAGTCTGAACGTGTATGTCAGAGAGAAAGGACGCAGGGAAGTGGAGGCAACTGAAGCGATGATGGGGGTTGTGGGGGCGGTGGGGTGGGGGGGGAGAGAAAGGGATGAGTGAAAGGCACAGGCAGTGAGGGAGAAGAGGCGGAGAGAAAGATGGAGAAATTAGAGGAAAAGAGACGGAGGGGAAAGAGAGAGAAATTAAGAGAGAAAGGCGGAGAAATTGAGTGAAAAGAGAAAAAAGACAGAGAGAAAGAAGGAGAAACTGAGGGAAAAGAGAGAGAGAAGGATGGAGAAATTGAGGGAAAAGAGAGAGAGAAAAGACAGAAAGAAGGATGGAGAAATTGAGGGAAAAGAGAGAGAGAAAAGACAGAAAGAAGGATGGAGAAATTGAGGGAAAAGAGAGAGAGAAAAGACAGAGAAAGAAGGAGAAATTGAGGGAAAAGAGAGAGAGAAAAGACAGAGAAAGAAGAAGAAATTGAGGGAAAAGAGAGAGAACAGACAGAAAGAAAGATGGGGAAATTGAGAGAAAAGAGAGAGAGAAAAGACAGAAAGAAGGATGGAGAAATTGAGGGGAAAGAGAGAGAGAAAAGACAGAGAAAGAAGGAGAAATTGAGGGAAAAGAGAGAGAGAAAAGACAGAAAGAAGGATGGAGAAATTGAGGGAAAAGAGGGAGAGAAAAGACAGAGAAAGAAGGAGAAATTGAGGGAAAAGAGAGAGAAAAAAGACAGAAAGAAGCATGGGGAAATTGAGGGAAAAGAGGGCGAGAAAAGACAGAGAAAGAAGGAGAAATTGAGGGAAAAGAGAGAGAGAAAAGACAGAAGGAAGGATGGAAAAATTTCGGGAAAAGAGAGAGAAAAGAGAAGAGGGGGAAAGACAGAGAAATGAAGGGAAAAGAGAGACAAGAGACAGAGGGAAAGATGGGGGGTGGGGGGGAGCGAGAAAAGAGAGGGGGAAGACAGAAATGGAGAAAAGGATAGAGGAAAGAGCTAAAGACAAAATGAAAAGAGAGAGAGAGGGAGTGAGCAGAGAACTGGATGGAGAAGAGAGGTGTGGAGAGAGCGATAATGAACAAGGAGCTATAAAAGGCACTGAGACAGACAAAAGGGGTGAGAGACAGAGACTGGGAGTGTGAGGGTTCAAGGGATACAAGGGAGCCAACAAGAAAGCAGGATTAAGAAAATACATCGGGGGGGGTGGATGAATGGAAATTGATGCACGTGAATAGCTCATTCTTTCATTCAGAGCTGCCTCTGTGGCAGAATTCGTTTTAAGAATGAAGCATTGCTTTTAATTCATAACTGGTGAAGCTCATTCAGTTTCTGCTTGGCTCTCTTTCTACCCTCCCTCACTCCTTCTGTCTGTCTGAGTCTCTCGGTGTGTCTGCCTCTTCAGAACCTGTGTGTCTCAAGGCACGATCCTATTTTTGGGACCTTTATGTCTATATAAAACCCTTAGACCCGCGATGCCTTGGGGCAGCGTCAAATCTCTTTTATTCTTTTTATAGAACGGTTGAAGCTCTCGAGGGAAAGCTGCTGACGCAATTCAGCACGTGAGCCCTTTTGATAAATCGCGGACCCCTGACATCGACTCTGCATTCAGAATTTCAAATATTAACCATCTGAGTGCTCGGGGAACAATTCTGTGGCCAGAGACGGAGTGTGGCTCAGCTTCTTGCTTATTGTTGCGTCCGTTCTTTAACCTTCCAACGAACAACCATTTTCCATCACAATTTATTTCTAAGGAGTGTTCATTTCCAATTTATTCTGCCGCGCTGCTGACAGTGTCGGCCGTGGCTCAGTGGGCAGCACTCACTCTCTCGCCTCTGAGTCAGAAGGTTGTGGGTTCGAGTCCCACTCCATGAGACTTGAGCACAAAAATCCAGGCTGACACTCCCAGTGCAGTGCTGAGGGAGCGCCGCACTGTCGGAGGTGCCGTCTTTCGGATGAGACGTTAAACCGAGGCCCCGTCTGCTCTCTCTCAGGTGAACGTAAAAGATCCCACGGCATTATTTCGATAGAAGAGCAGGGGGAAGTTATTCCCCGGTGTCTTGGCTGATATTTATCCCTCAATCAGCACAACAAAAACAGATTATCTGGTCATGATCACATTGCTGTTTGTGGGAGCTTGCTGTGCGCAAGTTGTCTGCCGCAGTTCCCACAATGCAACAGTGACTACATTCCAAAAGTACTTAATTGGCTGCAAAGCGCTTTGAGACGTCCGGTGGTCGTGAAAGTCCTGGATACACACATGAAAAAACACACACACATACACACGCCCATAGATGTACGCACGCAGGAGACGATTAGATAACAACCTGGAGCAGGTACGCTGGCTGATTCTCGCCCTCTGTACCCCACACCTGCTGAGGTCAATCACAGCTCCTTCTCCCTCCTATCCCAGCTATTGTCAGTCAACACTCTTGAGTATTTAATCAACCTGGACTTTTGCCGGAGTGGTTGTGAAACCGTTGGGCTTAATAGATGATCATTTGCGCAGGGCTGGCTTTGTGGTTGCAGCACTCTTTATCTCTGTCTCAGGAGTGTGGGCAAATTTGGTGCAGCCCTCTCTAACTTTGTAACGTTCTCTACTTGCGACGGAAATGTCAGCAACCCAGCTCCCAAGGGGCTAAAAATAAAACAGATTTCAGAACCGATTTTCAACAAATCAGAGAAAGTTTTTTTTTACTGATGTGGGTCCTGGCTCCAAAATGGATGGTGGATTGACGGAGCTGTATGCCAATAGATAAATATGATAATACGTATAATACAGGTCAGAAACAATATAAAATAGACGTGGGGTGGAAAGGTACTGCAGTCTATGTGTATGGCGTGACTCGGTGATAACGCTCTCACCTCAGACTCCCCACGGCACTATTCCGAAGAAGAGCAGGGGAGTTATCCTCGGTGACCTGGCCAATATTTATCCCTCAATCAACATCTGGTCATTATCACATTGCTGTGTGTGGGAGCTTGCTGTGCGATAAGTTGCCTGCCGCATTGCCCACATTACAACAGTAACTACACTTCAAAAAGTACTGAATTGACTGCAAAGCGCTTTGGGACATCCCGAGGTCGTGAAAGGCGCTATATAAATTCAAGTTGGCACCTCGTCCACCACCTTCAACATTCACTCCCTCCACCACCGGCGCCCCCTGGCTGCAGCGTGCACCATCTACAAGATGCACTGCAGCAACTCGCCAAGGCTTCTTCGGCAGCACCTCCCAAACCCGCGACCTCTACCGCCTCGAAGGACAAGGGCAGCAGGCGCATGGGAACACCACCACCTCCACGTTCCCCTCTGAGTCACACACACCATCCCAACTTGGAAATATATCGGCCGTTCCTTCATCGTCGCTGGGTCACAGAATCCTGGAACTCCCTCCCTAACAGCACTGTGGGAGCACCTTCACCACACGGGACTGCAGCGGTTCAAGAAAGCGGCTCACCACCACCTTCTCACGGGGCAATTAGGGACGGGCAAATGCTTGGGGTGTGGCAGTCGCCATGTCAAGGAGTGAGCCAACTTTCACTGTCTGACAGGCCCAGGGAGGTACTGAAAGGTGGGCAAATCCGAGAGGAAAAGTTGAGGGAAGGAAGGAGAAATTATTGGGAAATGAAACACTCATGCGATAGATTTATAGATTGATTCCTGGGAAGACAAAGTTTCTCCTCCAGCCCCACAACCCCCCGATATGTCTGCGCTCCTCAAATTCTGCCCTCTTGAGCATCCCTGATTATAATCGTTCAACCATCGTTGGCCGTGCCTTCTGTTGCCTGGGCCCCAAGCTCTGGAACTCCCTCCCTAAACCTCTCTACCTCTCTTTCCTCCTTTAAGACGCTCCTTAAAACCTGCCTCTTTGGTCATCTGCCGTAATTTCTTCTTATGTGGCTCATTGTCAAATTTATTTGTTTGTCTTATAACACTCCTGTGAAGCACTTGGGACATTTTACTACGTTAAAGTTGTTGTTGGCCTGTGAGGAGAGATTGAGTAGACGAGGCCTATATTCTTTGGAGTTTAGAAGAATAAGTGGTGATCTCATTGAAACGTATACAATTCTTAGAGGGCTTGACAGGGTAAATGCTGAAAGGCTGTGGAGTCTAGAACCAGGGGTCACAGTCTCAGGATAAGGGGTCGGCCATTTAGGACTGAGATATTCAAGACTGGGATCGTTAGATTTTTGGGCACTAAGGGAACCAAGGATTTGAGGTCGAAGATCAGCCATGATTGAATTGAATGGCGGAGCAGGCTTGAGGGGCCGTATGGCCGACTCCTGCTCCTAATTCTTATGTTCTTATCTTAGAACGTCACGATAAAAAGGGACGCAAACACATCGCGACATCGAGGTGCGAACCTTGGTCACCATGTCACTGCGTACGTCCCAATAAAAGGGATCGTAAAAATCGAACAATTACCCCTTGGTGTTCCTCCTCAGTTTATCCAGTGAATCGATGAGCCCGCCAGACCAGGAAGGGCCCATTCGGCACTGAATCTATTCATTCTCGGGATAGGGACATCGCTGGCAAGGCCAGTATTAATTGGCCATTCTCTAATAGCCCTCGAGAAAGAAAGAATTGCATTCATATAGCGCCTTTCATGGCCACCAGACAGCTCAAAGCGCTTTACATCGAATGAAGTATTTTTGGAGTGTAGTCACAGTTGTAATGTGGGGAACGCAGCAGCCAATTTGCGCACAGCAAGCTCCCACAAACAGCAACGTGATAATGATCAGATATTTTTTTTTGTTACATTGATTGAGGGATAAATATTAGCCTCAGGACACTGGGGAGAACTCCCCCTGCTCTTCTTCAAAATAGTGCCGTGGGTTCTTTTACATCCACCTGAGAGAGCAGACGGGGCCTCGATTTAATGTCTCATCCAAAAGACAGCACCTCCGACAGTGCGGTACCCCCTCAGCACTGCACTGGGAGTGTCAGCCTAGATTTATGTGCTCAAGTCCCTGGAGTGGGACTTGAACCCACAGCCTTCTGACTCAGAGGCGAGGGTGCTGCCCACTGAGCCATGGCTGATTCAGGTGGTGGTGGTGAGTCACCTTCTTGAACCGCTGCAGTCCGTGTGGTGAAGGTGCTCCCACAGTGCTGTTAGGGAGGGAGTTGCAGGATTTTGATCCAGCGACGATGAAGGAACGGCCTGTTGTTTTGCTGGGAGCAGAGAAGGCCAAGAGGAGATTTTATAGTTGTGTTTAAAGTCACAAAGGGTTTAGGACAGAGTACATAAGGAGAGACTGTTTCCAATGACTGAAGGGTTGGTAACCAAGGGGATCAGATTTAAGGCTGTAATGTATTTGCTTCATGGGTTCTTTGCTTAAGAATTCACAGCAACACATTGCTATTAACAACTAGTTAGTTTATTAGCAAAAGGTTTAACAATCACACTACACATTACCAGTTCATCCACCAGACTCACAACCACCTGCCTCATCGTGGATCCCCCGAACCCAACTGGCTGGGGTTTTATTGAGTCTTGTGAACATCATGTGACTGGCTAAGCCACTCCCAACTCAACAGCTCGACAACTATTTTAATTGAAGCTGTAAATCAAATGCCCCTTGGTTAAAGGGGCACTAAAACCAACAAACGAACAAATTAAACTTTAGACATTGAACAGATCAAATTAAAATTTGGTTGCCTGGGGGTGATGATGCACTCCAGTCCCCCCGGTGCCCACCTCTCGCGGAAGGCCGCGGGCGTACCGGTGGACACCGCGTGCTCCATCTCCAGCAACACCCTGGCTCGGATGTAACCGCGGAAGAGAGGCAGGCCCTCCGACCTACCCGCTCCCCTCCGCAACAGCTCTACAAACCTGTGAGCATGCGCAGATGGAGGCCGACCTCCACTCCGACTTTGGGGGCCCACACCGACACTCCGCCCGCCCGGGGCACCGACCTCCGCCCCTCCCGCCTTGGGCTGACCTTCCTTTATCCGGCAAAATCCCTTATTCGGCGCGGGCCATGTTCCGAGGGTGCCGGACAAGGCAGGCTCAACGTGTATTACAAAGGTGATTGGCCAAAGAACCGGAGGCAAAAGGAGGAGAAACGTTTTTTCACGTGGCGAGTGGTTAGAATTTGGAATGCACTGCCTGGTCGGGGGGTGGAAACGGATTGGATAGTAGCCTTCAAAAGGAAATTGGATAAATACGTGAATAATAGAGGTTTTCAAGATCATGAGAGGTGTTGATCGAGTAAATGGGGGGGGAAAGTATTCCCTCGAGCGATTGGGCCAATGAGGGCTCATAGGGCCCAAGTTTCCACACGATAAAAAACGGGCGTCCCTCCGAGCTGGGCGCCCGTTTTTTGCGCCTAAAACGGCGCCTAAAAAAAAACGCGCGATTCTGGAGCGCCCTGCAGCTCCATGTCTGCTTGGCGCGGTGCCCAGGGGGGCGGAGCCTACCACTCGTGCCGATTTTGTAAGTGGGAGGGGGCGGGTACCATTTAAATGAGTTTTTTTCCTGCCGACAACCCTGCGCGTGCGCGTTGGAGCGTTCGCGCATGCTCAGTGTGAAGGAAACATTGGCACTCGGCCATTTTTGTAGTTCTTTGTAGCTGTTTAATTTTTGAACATTTTTTTAATAAAAGCACATTGCCATCAGCACATCAGCACTTGCAGCCTTCTCACTGTCTCCTTCCCCCTCCCCCGCGGGAAGAACGGGCGCCTCCTCTCCCCTCCCCCCCCGCGGGAAGAACGGGCGCCTCCTCCCCCCCCCCCCCCCCGCGGGAAGAACGGGCGCATCCTCTCCCCCCCTCGCGGGAAGAACAGGCGCCTCCTCCCCCCCCCCCGCGGGAAGAACAGGCGCCTCCTCCCCCCCCCCGCGGGAAGAACGGGCGCCTCCTCCCCCCCCCCGCGGGAAGAACAGGCGCCTCCTCCCCCCCCCCCGCAGGAAGAACGGGCGCCTCCTCTCCCTCCCTCCGCGGGAAGAACGGGCGCCTCCTCTCCCTCCCCCCGCGGGAAGAACGGGCGCCTCCTCTCCCTCCCTCCGCGGGAAGAACAGGCGCCTCCTCCCCCCCCCCGCGGGAAGAACGGGCGCCTCCTCTCCCTCCCCCCGCGGGAAGAACGGGCGCCTCCTCTCCCCTCCCCCCCCGCGGGAAGAACGGACGCCTCCTCCCCCCCCCCCGCGGGAAGAACAGGCGCCTCCTCCCCCCCCCCGCGGGAAGAACAGGCGCCTCCTCCCCCCCCCCCGCGGGAAGAACAGGCGCCTCCTCCCCCCCCCCGCGGGAAGAACAGGCGCCTCCTCCCCCCCCCCCGCGGGAAGAACGGGCGCCTCCTCTCCCTCCCCCGCGGGAAGAACAGGCGCCTCCTCCCCCCCCCCGCGGGAAGAACGGGCGCCTCCTCTCCCTCCCCCCGCGGGAAGAACGGGCGCCTCCTCTCCCTCCCTCCGCGGGAAGAACAGGCGCCTCCTCCCCCCCCCCCGCGGGAAGAACGGGCGCCTCCTCTCCCCCCCCCCGCGGGAAGAACGGGCGCCTCCTCTCCCTCCCCCCGCGGGAAGAACGGGCGCCTCCTCTCCCCTCCCCCCCCGCGGGAAGAACGGACGCCTCCTCCCCCCCCCCCGCGGGAAGAACAGGCGCCTCCTCCCCCCCCCCGCGGGAAGAACAGGCGCCTCCTCCCCCCCCCCCCGCGGGAAGAACAGGCGCCTCCTCCCCCCCCCCGCGGGAAGAACAGGCGCCTCCTCCCCCCCCCCCCGCGGAAAGAACGGGTGCCTCCTCCCCCCCTCGCGGGAAGAACGGGTGCCTCCTCCCCCCCCCGCGGAAAGAACGGGTGCCTCCTCTCCCCCTCGCGGGAAGAACGGGCGCCTCCTCTCCCCCCCTCGCGGGAAGAACGGACGCCTCCTCTCCCCCCCTCGCGGGAAGAACAGGTGCCTCCTCTCCCCCCCTCGCGGAAAGAACGGGCGCCTCCTCTCCCCCCCTCGCGGGAAGAACAGGCGCCTCCTCTCCCCCCCTCGCGGAAAGAACGGGCGCCTCCTCTCCCCCCCTCGCGGGAAGAACGGGCGCCTCCTCTCTCCCCCTCGCGGGAAGAACAGGCGCCTCCTCTCCCCCCCTCGCGGGAAGAACGGACGCCTCCTCTCCCCCCCTCGCGGGAAGAACAGGCGCCTCCTCCCCCCCCCGCGGAAAGAACGGGTGCCTCCTCTCCCCCTCGCGGGAAGAACGGGCGCCTCCTCTCCCCCCCTCGCGGGAAGAACGGACGCCTCCTCTCCCCCCCTCGCGGGAAGAACAGGTGCCTCCTCTCCCCCCCTCGCGGAAAGAACGGGCGCCTCCTCTCCCCCCCTCGCGGGAAGAACAGGTGCCTCCTCTCCCCCCCTCGCGGAAAGAACGGGCGCCTCCTCTCCCCCCCTCGCGGGAAGAACAGGCGCCTCAGGCTGACTGCAGAATTCTCCCTGGCTGAAGCACTTTCACACAGGTAGGAAGATGGTTTATTTAATCTTTTCTTTGCTTATAAATGTTTATTCAGGTTGGATTTATTTGTATAATATTTGTAGAAGTATAAATAAGGATTTATTGTAGAATTTAATGACTTCCCTTCCCCCCCCTCCCCCCCACCTCGTTCTGGACGCCTAATTTGTAACCTGCGCCTGATTTTTTAATGTGTAGAACAGGGTTTTTCAGTTCTACAAAAATCTTCACTTGCTCCATTCTAACTTAGTTTGGAGTACGTTTTCACTGTGGAAACTTTCAAATCAGGCGTCAGTGGCCGGACACGCCCCCCTTTTGAAGAAAAAATTCTGTTCCAGAGTAGAACTGTTCTACCTGACTAGAATTGCAGAAAAAAAAATGTGGAGAATTGCGATTTCTAAGATAGTCCGTTCTCCACCAGTTGCTCCTAAAAATCAGGCGCAAATCATGTGGAAACTTGGGCCCATAGATTCTAAATCGTTGGAACAACATCTCGAGGGGAGTTGAGTGAATGTTTTTCACTCAGAGGGATGTCAGGATCTGGAACGTTCTGCCTGTAAAGGTGGCGGGAGCTGATTCCATAAATCATTTTCAAATGGAGTTGGACTGGTTCTGGAGGATGAGGATCTTTCTGGACAGAAAGCGGGGGAGTGGGACTAAACATGACTGCTCTATCAGAGAGCCGGCACAGGCACAATGGGCCGAATGGCCTCCTTCTGCGCTGTACGTAGTGATGATTTTATTGAAGGAGAAAAAATTGCAGGGATTATGGGGAGAGAGCAGGGGGGGAGTGGGACTAACTGGATCGCTCTTCGAAAGAGCCGGTGCGGATTCGATGGGCCGAACGGCCTCCTTCCGTGCTGTGCTATTCTAGGATATATGCCCGGGTCGGGGTGGTGTGTGCGGCTCAGAGGTGGAACGTGGAGGTGGTGGTGTTCCCATGCGCCTGCTGCCCTTGTCCTTCTAGGGGGTAGAGGTCGCCGGTTTGGGAGGTGCTGTCGAAGAAGGCTTAGTGAGTTGCTGCAGTGCGCCTTGTAGATGGTGCACACTGCAGCCAGGGGGCGCCGGTGGTGGAGGGAGTGAAGGTGTATAGCTGATAGCTGCAGGGGTAGAGGATACGAGAATTGCCCTCAGCACCGCTCCATTGAGGGGTGAAACAGAGAAACAGTTTTATTTCAGGTCCCAGCGTCTTTTGTGTGAATCAGCCAGTGTTCCTTCCTCAAGTCACGGGTGAGCGAACCCTGATTCAGGGTCATTGGCACAAGGCAGGACCTCACTCGGTTGCGATGCCTTCCACAGCGGAAGTGCCTGCTGAAACTAATTTACCGGGTGATGAATGGCTGCTTGTGGTAAAGTCCCACGATGTATCGGCAGAACCATGTCCCAGCGAAGGGGGCAAGGGACAAAAGTGGATTGAAAAGGAATAAACACTCCTTATCCCATTAGCAAATCTGTCTCTAGTTTCCCCCGCTCTCTCTCTCGCTCTTTCTTTTCTAGCTTTCTTAATAGACAGTGGCTCAGTGGGCAGCACTCTCACCTCTGAGTCAGAAGGTTGTGGGTTCGAATCCCACTCCAGGAACTTGAGCACATAAATCTAGGCTGACACTCCCAGTGCAGTGCTGAGGGAGCGCCGCACTGTCGGAGGGGCCGTCTTATGGATGAAACATTAAACCGAGGCCCCGTCTGCTCTCTCAGGTGGGTGTAAAAGATCCCACCGCCACTATTTTGAAGAAGAGCAGGGGGAGTTATCCCCGGTGTCCTGGGGCCGATATTTATCCCTCAATCAACATAACAAAAAAACAAATTATCTGGTCATCATTACGTTGCTGTTTGTGGGAGCTTGCTGTGCGCAAATTGGCTGCCGCGTTTCACGCATTACAACAGTGACTACACTCCATAAAGTACCTCATTGGCTGTAAAGTGCTTTGAGACGTCCGGTGGTCTGTGAAAGGCGCTATATAAATGCAAGTCTTTCTTTTCGCTTGCCTTAATCTGTGTAGGAGTTGATTTTTCGCTCTCTCTCTCCCTCTGTCTCTCAACTCCGGAGAGAGGAAAGTGGTGCATGGAGGCGTGACGGAGAGCTGGGGCTGCGAGGGTTAACTCTGCAGCCTGCCCAGGTCTGTCTGCGTGTGATGTTTCGAAAAATGGTTTAAAAATAGAGGCGGCTCGAGTTTCAATGGCAGCGACCCTGCAGAGCCAGAAATAGATGCAGAGGAGCCCGTGCACAGACTACTGAGCAGGAGGTGCCTGCGTAAGCTCCCAGCTGCATAGCACAGCTGAGCAATGGGGCAAGGTTAGCGCAAACAGCAGCCACCACATAACAGGCCACTCGCCCATTGGGCAGCCCAGTGCACCGCCTTAACCCTCTCACCGCCTGCAGCTGATGCTCATCGCTCCCCTTCCTCTCTCACCCGCCCGCCCCAACGCCCGTTGTTAGTCCTTACACCCCCTCCATCCCCCTCCCCCACCATCCTCCTCCCCCTCCATCCCCCTCACCTCCATCCTCCTCCCCTTCCATCCTCCTCCCCCTCCATCCCTCTCCTCCTCCATCCCCCTCCCCCTCCATCCCCCTCCCCTCCATCCCCCTCCCCCTCCATCCCCCTCCCCTCCATCCCCCTCCCCCTCCATCCTCCTCCCCCTCCACCCCCCTCCCCCTCCATCCCTCTCCCCCTCCATCCCCCTCCCCCTCCATGCCCCTCCCCCCTCCATCCCCCTCCCCCTCCCCCCCCCCACTCCATCCCCCTCCCCTCCATCCCCCCTCCCCCTCCATCCCCCCTCCCCTCCATCCCCCTCCCCTCCATCCCCCCTCCCCCTCCATCCCCCCTCCCCCTCCATCCCCTTCCCCCTCCATCCCCCCTCCCCTTCACCCCCCCCGCTCCATCCCCTCCCCTCCATCCCCCCGCCCCCTCCATCCTCCTCCCCCTCCATCCCCCTCACCTCCATCCTCCATCCCCCTCCATCCCTCTCCCCTCCATCCCCCTCCCCTCCATCCCCCTCCCCCTCCATCCCCTCTCCCCCTCCATCCCCCTCCCCCTCCATCCTCCTCTCCCTCCATCCCCCTCCATCCTCCTCCCCCTCCATCCCCCTCACCTCCATCCCCCTCACCTCCATCCTCCTCCCCCTCCATCCCTCTCCCCTCCATCCCCCTCCCCTCCATCCCCATCCCCCCTTCCCCTCCATCCCCCTCCCCTCCATCCTCCTCCCCCTCCATCCCCCTCCCCTCCATCCCCCTCCATCCTCCTCCTCCTCCATCCCCCTCACCTCCATCCTCCTCCCCCTCCATCCCTCTCCCCCTCCATCCCCCTCCCCTCCATCCCCCCCCTCCATCCCCCTCCCCCTCCATCCCCCCCGCTCCATCCCCCTCCCCTCCATCCCCCCTCCCTCCCCCTCCACCCCCCCCACTCCATCCCCCTCCCCTCCATCCCCCCTCCCCCTCCATCCCCCTCCCCTCCATCCCCCCTCCCCCTCCATCCCCCTCCCCCTCCATCCCCCCTCCCCTTCACCCCCCCACGCTCCATCCCCCTCCCCTCCATCCCCCCTCCCCCTCCATCCTCCTCCCCCTCCATCCCGCCTCCACCACCCCCGCTCCATCCCCCTCCCCTCCATCCCCCCTCCCCCTCCATCCCCCCTCCCCTCCATCCCCCATCCCCCCTCCCCCACTGTTCATTCTTACATCCCCCCCACCCCTCCATTTCCCCCACCCCCTGTCCTCCTTAAACCCCCCCACTCCTCCATTCCCACCACCGACCCCCACCCCCCCCCCCTCGCCTTTCCTTCTTTCGTCCCCCACACCTACACCGCCGTCGGCCCCCAACCACCACCAACACCCCCCCCCCCCACTCCCCCCCAGCCCTATCATACAATCATAGAAAAATTGTGACACAGAATGAGATCATTCGGCCCATTGTGTCTGTGCTGTCAGTGTTCCATGGACAAATACGCGAGCCGCTCCAAGATCAACGCGCTCACCTCTAACAACCGGGGAGAGAGGACCTGAGGGAGGGAGGGACGGAGGGGGCCAGTAGGAATATGTGGGTTTGTGTGCGTGTGCATGTGTGCAAGGTTCATGCAGCAGAGCTGGTCTCCAGTCGTCCTGGTTAACCCTCGCCGCTGGACCAAGACCTCGCTCTGTCAAGCCCCGTGTGGTGGCTGGTGTGCAACGGCCACCCCACGGTAAAAAAATCCACCCACAGGCATCTTCCACCCTTTAAAATGAAGTTCAGAACCCGCCCCGCGTTGGTCTCATCAGTCACCTGAGAACGCATTTTGGCGTGGAAGCAAGTCATCCTCGACTGCAGGGGGCTGCCTAAGAAGAGAAGATTCAGCCTAATCCCACTTTCCAGCTCTCGGTCCGTAGCCCTGTAGGTTACGGCACTTCAAGTGCACATCCAAGTACTTTTTAAATATGGTGAGGGTTTCTGCCTCTACCACCCTTTCAGGCAGTGAGTTCCAGACCCCCACCACCCTCTGGGTGAAGACATTTCCCCTCAAATCCCCTCTAAACCTCCCCCCAGTTACTTTAAATCTATGCCCCCTGGGTGTTGACCCCTCTGCTAAGGGGAATAGGTCCTTCCTATCCACTCTATCCAGGCCCCTCATAATTTTATACACCTCAATTAAATCTCCCTTCTGCCTCCTCTGTTCTAAAGTAAACAACCCCAGCCTATCCAATCTTTCCTCATAGCTGACATTTTCCAGTCCTGGGCAACGCCCTGGTAAATCTCCTCCGCGCCCTCTCGGGTGCGATCGTATCCTTCCGGCAATCCTTTCCCTAAAGAGGCCGGGGTTGGCAATTCGGTTTGGGCAGGTTGGCGCTTTTTTTAGATTCAGACCCATCGCGGTCAACGGGGCCGGAGATCGGGCTGGGCGCGGCAGCGGGAGGGGCAATGGCTCTGGCCTGCTGTGCGCTGCCCTCCCACGACCAATTTCTACAGCCGCGCGCGGCCTCCTGGCTGGGGCGGGGTTGGGCGACGGGTAGTCGGCCCAGGCCGTGCTCTATATTTGAAGTCGCTGTGTTCTTCCCCTGTGCAGGCGCGTGGGTATACCAACACCTCCAACTCACGCACACCATCCCAACTTGGACAGATATCATTGCAACAGTGGCTACACGCCAAACGTTTCATTGGCTGTAAAGTGCTTTGAGACATCCGGCGGATGTGAAAGGCGCTATATAAATGTATGTCTTTGCTTTTTTTTTTCTCTTTTTCTCTCTGCCTCTCAACCTCACCTCTCTCTTTTTTTCTCTCTCTCAATCTCTCCTCTCTCTCAAATTCTCCTTTCTTTCTTTCTCTCTCTCTTTCTCTCTCTCTTTCTCTCTTTCTTTTTTTTCTTTCATTCTTTCCTTCCTTCCTCTTCTACGTCGGCCGTCCCTTCATCGTGGCTGGGTCACAATCCTGGAACTCCCTCCCCAACAGCACTGCGGGAGCACCTTCACCACACGGGACTGCAGCAGTTCAAGAAGGCGGCTCACCACCACCTTCTCCAAGGGGCAGTTAGGGGATGGGCAATAAATGCCGTCCTGGCCAGCGACGCCCACATCCCAAGAACGAATTTTCTAAAAGCATCGCTGCAAACACCACGAATGTGGGTAAATCATCTTTCTTACATTGAGTTGCCTCTGTTGGGATTGGGTAACAGAGGAACAGAGGCAGCCATTTAGGACCGAGATGAGGAGAAATGTCTTCACTCAGAGGGTGGTGAATCTTTGGAATTCTCTGCCCCAGAGGGCTGTGGAGTCTCAGTCGTTGAGTATATTCACGGCTGAGATCGATAGATTTTTGGACTTTAAGGGAATCGAGGGATACGGGGTTCGGGCAGGAAAGTGGAGTTGAGGTGGAAGATCAGCCATGATCTTATGAATGGCGGTGTGGGCTCGAGGGGCCGAATGGCCGACTCCTGCTCCTATGGTACGATGTTCCGATGTTGCCCCCAGCCCCATGGCTCAGGCAACAGATGCAAGATGGCACACAGTTGAGAATCTCACACTTATTTGCACCCCCATTTTAACGACTCTCTTTCCCTCACGACCTTTGCATCTCTCTCTCTCTCTAGGGGTGGGGGTGTGGGGGGGGGGCAATTTTTTTGTTTGAGCGACAGTGTAAACAGGATAATATCGGATCATTCGCCCTTAATGTATCTCTCGCGATGGACTTGAATGGAAGTGGACACTCAGGAGAGACGGCTGATGCGAAGTGATCTGTTTAACGCCAAGGCCCGAAGTCGCAATTACCCCCACTGTCCCTCACCATTGGCCACTCTCCGGCCCCTCGTAAACCCTCGCCCCATCACGTTTGCCGGCCCTCGTGCTGTTGTCGACATACTTTTTCCCGCTCTCGCATTCTTTGCCTCGCCTCCTTGTCCCTTTATTTCTCTCCCTCACTCCCTCGGGCCTTCCCAGCCTCTTTCCTTCCTCCCTCTCTCCCCCCACAGCCTCCCCTGCCTTCATTCAAGGAGAGATGCCCCCCCCCCCGCCTCCTCTGTTCAATCCTACCTTCCGATTTGTCAGCCGTGGCTCAGTGGGCAGCGCAATCACCTCTGAGTCAGAAGGTTGTGACTTCGAGTCCCCACTCCAGGGACTGGAGCACAAAAAATCTAGGCTGACCCTCCCAGTGCAGTGCTGAGGGAGTGCCGCACTGTCGGAGGGGCAGCGCTGAGGGAGTGCCGCACTGTCGGAGGGGCAGTGCTGAGGGAGTGCCGTACTGTCGCAGGGGCAGCGCTGAGGGAGCGCCGCACTGTCGGAGGGGCAGCGCTGAGGGAGTGCCGCACTGTCGGAGGGGCAGTGCTGAGGGAGCGCCGCACTGTCGGAGGGGCAGTGCTGGGGGAGCGCCGCACTGTCGGAGGGGCAGTGCTGAGGGAGCGCCGCACTGTCGGAGGGACTGTGCTGAGGGAGCGCCGCACTGTCGGAGGGGCAGTGCTGAGGGAGCGCCGCACTGTCGGAGGGGCAGTGCTGAGGGAGCGCCGCACTGTCGGAGGGGCGGCGCTGAGGGAGCGCCGCACTGTCGGAGGGGCGGTGCTGAGGGAGCGCCGCACTGTCGGAGGGGCGGTGCTGAGGGAGCGCCGCACTGTCGGAGGGGCGGTGCTGAGGGAGCGCCGCACTGTCGGAGGAGCCGTCTTTCGGATGAGACGTTAAACTGAGGGCCCCGTCTGCTCTCTCAGGTGGATGTAAAAGATCCAATGGCACTATTTCGAAGAAGAGCAGGGGGAGTTCTCCTGGGGTCCTGGGGCCAATATTTATCCCTCAATCAACATAACAAAAAAACAGATTATCTGGGTCATTATCACATTTCTGTTTGTGGGAGCTTGCTGTGCGCAAATTAGCTGCCGCGTTTCCCACAATACAACAGTGACTACACTCCAAAAGTACTTCATTGGCCGTAAAGCGCTTTGAGACGTGTGGTGATCGTGAAAGGCGCTATATAAATGCAAGTCCTTCTTTCTTTCTCCCTCACTCCCTCGGGGCCTTCTCTATCTCTGTCCCTCCTCCCTCTCTCCTCATTGCCCCCCCCCCCAAGCCTTCGTTCAGGGATAGATGCTACACCCCACACCCCCGCCCTCCGCTCAACCCTTTGTTCCTATTCATTCACAGCTTTTTTTTCTCTTTTTTCTTCAAATGCTTTCATGTTAAGCACCGCCCGCCCCTCTTTCCTCCTCCTCCCCCGAGGCGAAAGGCGTCGCCATGGAGATGCAGAATACACACTGTGCCAGGAGCAGGCCACTCTGTCAGCTATGACGTCGTCCGCACCTGCCCCAGTCAGCCAGCAATTAGGAGGGAAAAAACTGAGCCAGCGAGAGAGAAAAACACACACACACACACACACACACAAGGCTTTCCCCAAAACCCTCCATCCAAACTTAATAGTGTAAGCAATAGCGTTTAACACACACACACAGCAGAAATGGCTTCGGAATCCTAGGATAGCTCTCCCTGTTTATTTAACTTGCTCCTTGCCTGGAGCAAGTCGTTCTCCCTCCAAATACGCAAACTACATTCCTTTTTACAAAAAAACAATCTTTGCTTTCCCACGCCAGAGACTTGAGCACATAAATCCAGACTGACACTCCCAGGGCAGTGCTGAGGGAGCGCCGCACTGTCGGAGGGGCAGTACTGAGGGAGTGCCGCACTGTCGGAGGGGCAGTACTGAGGGAGCGCCGCACTGTCGGAGGAGCAGTACTGAGGGAGTGCCGCACTGTCGGAGGGGCAGTGCTGAGGGAGCGCCGCACTGTCGGAGGGGCGGTGCTGAGAGAGCGCCGCACTGTCGGAGGGGCGGTGCTGAGGGAGCGCCGCACTGTCGGAGGGGCGGTGCTGAGGGAGCGCCGCACTGTCGGAGGGGCGGTGCTGAGGGAGCGCCGCACTGTCGGTGGGGCGGTGCTGAGGGAGCGCCGCACTGTCGG
Organism: Pristiophorus japonicus; assembly: GCF_044704955.1. Taxonomy (NCBI): domain Eukaryota; kingdom Metazoa; phylum Chordata; class Chondrichthyes; family Pristiophoridae; genus Pristiophorus; species Pristiophorus japonicus. The sequence goes on from NC_091995.1 coordinate 89,906,864, forward strand.
AGGGGCGGTGCTGAGGGAGCGCCGCACTGTCGGAGGGGCGGTACTGAGGGAGCGCCGCACTGTCGGAGGGGCAGTGCTGAGGGAGCGCCGCACTGTCGGAGGTGCCGTCTTTCGGATCAAACGTTAAGCCGAGGCTCCCGTCTGCTCTCTCAGGTGGACGTAAAAGATCCCATGGCCACTATTTCGAAGAAGAACAAGGGGAGTTCTCCCCGGTGACCTGGGGCCAATATTTATCCCTCAATCAACATAACAAAAAATAAAACAGATTATCTGGTCACGATCACACTGCTGTTTGTGGGATCTTGCTGTGCGCTAGTTGAAAAGAAAGTGGAGTTATCCCCAGTGTCTTGGGCCAATCACCATCATCATAGGCAGTCCCTCGGAATTGAGGAAGACTTGCTTCCACTCTAAAAGTGAATTCCCAGGTGGCTGAACAGTGCAATACGAGAACCACAGTCCCTGTCACAGGTGGGGCCGACAGTGGTTGAGGGAAGGGGAGGGTGGGACTGGTTTGCCGCACGCTCCTTCCGCTGCCTGCCCTTGCTTTCTGCACGTTCTCGGCGACGAGACTCAAGGTGCTCAGCGCCCTCCCGGATGCACTTCCTCCACTTAGGGCGGTCTTTGGCCAGGGACTCCCAGGTGTCGGTGGGGATGTTGCACTTTATCAGGAAGGCTTTGAGGGTGTCCCTGTAACGTTTCCTCTGCTCACCTGGGGCTCGCTTGCCGTGAAGGAGTTCCAAGTAGAGCGCTTGCTTTCGGAGTCTTGTGTGTTATCCCTTAACCAACATCACTAAAAAACAGATTATCTGGTCATTATCACAGTATTGTTTGTGGGAGCTTGCTTTGTGCAAATTGGCTGCCGTGTTTCACATATTACAACAGTGACTACACTCCAAAAGTATTTCATTGGCTGTAAATCGCTTTGAGACGTCCGGTGGTCATGAATGGCGCTATGTAAATGCAAGTCTTTCTTTCGAGGAAAGGTGGCAGTAAATGTGTGCACAGCAAGCTCCCATAAACAGGTGATAATGACCAGATAATCTGTTTTTGTTATGTTGATTGAGGGATAAATATTGGCCCCAGGACACTGTGGAGAACTCCACTGCTCTTCTTGGAAATAGTGCCGTGGGATCTTTTATGTCCGTCTGAGAGAGCAGACAGAGCCTCGGTTTAACGTCTCATCCAAAAGACAGCACCTCCGACAGTGCAGCGCTCCCTCAGCACTGCACTGGGTTCACTCGGTTGATTCTGGGGATGAGGGAGTTGACTTATGAGGAAAGGTTGAGTAGGTTGGGCCTCTACTCATTGGAATTCAGAAGAATGAGAGGTGATCTTATCGAAACATATAAGATTATGAGGGGGCTTGACAAGGTGGATGCAGAGAGGATGTTTCCACTGATGGGGGAGACTAGAACTAGAGGGCACGATCTTAGAATAAGGGGCCGCCCATTTAAAACAGAGATGAGGAGAAATTTCTTATCTCAGAGGGTTGTAAATCTGTGGAATTCATTGCTTCAGAGAGCTGTGGAAGCCGGGACATTGAATAAATTTAACACAGAGATAGAGAGCTTCTTAACCGATAAGGGGTTACGGGGAGTGGGCGGGGAAGTGGAGCTGAGTCCGTGATCGGATCAGCCATGATCGTATTAAATGGCGGAGCAGGCTCGAGGGGCCATATGGCCTACTCCTGCTCCTATTTCTGATGTTCCTGTGTCAGCCTGGACTTTTACACTCAAGTCCCAAAGGGAGAGTCGGGTGTGTAAGAGGCTGGAGTCAGTGGAATGGGGTAGTTGGGGGAAGGGGCTTCGTATAGAATATTTGTGCAATGCTGACTGATGCTTGCTCCAGTCCATCGCCCTTCAAAGGCAAGTCCAAACATCCAAATGGGAAGCTTATTTAAATGACCCCTGGTCTTGCGTGGGGTTAAACACGCAATGCCAGGGGTCACCCTATCACCCGCAGGGGATCTAGATTGCTGCCCAGCTGTGGTAGTCAGTAGGTTCGATCCTGGATTTAACGCAGGTGGGATCTCTGTCCCCTTCCCCACTCCCCCACTCCCCCACTGCCCCCCCCCCCACTCCACCCCACCCCCACAACCCCTTCTCGGAGGGGTGATTCCAGTCTCAATTGCCTTGTGTTTACATCTGGCAGTGTGACTGTCTGTGAGGAGACTCCCTTCTGGTGATGACTCATTGTCAGGGAAGACTCCCTCTCGCTCACACATTGCCACAACCCAACCCTCTCCTCACCAAAGTTCAGGCTAACAATATCCTGCATGACTCACTCAGTGTGAGTCAGCCTTCCCTTTTCAGGAGCTGAAATACTCAGCTACGAGTTCCATTGTTGAGGGAATTCCCTCGCTTGATTAAGAACATAAGAAATAGGAGCAGGAGTCGGCCATTTGGCCCCTCGAGCCTGCTTCGCCATTTAATAAGATCATGGCTGATCCGATCATGGACTCAGCTCCACTTCCCCGCCCACTCCCCACAACCCTTCACTCCCTTATCGCTCAAAAATCTGTCTATCTCCGCCTTAAATATATTCAATGTCCCAGCCTCCACAGCTCTCTGGGGCAGAGAATTGCACAGATTTACAACCCTCTGAGAGAAGAAATTCCTCCTCATCTCAGTTTTAAATGGGCGGCCCCTTATTCTGAGACTATGTCCCCTAGTTTTAGTTTCCCCTATGAGTGGAAATATCCTCTCTGCATCCATCTTGTCTCGCCCCCTCATTATCTTATATGTTTCGATAAGATCACCTCACATTCTTCTGAACTCCAATGTGTAGAGGCCCAACCTACTCAACCTATCCTCATAAGTCAACCCCCTCATCTCCAGAATCAACCTAGTGAACCTTCTCTGAACAGCCTCCAATGCAAGTATATCCGTCCTTAAATACGGAGACCAAAACTCTACGCAGTACTCCAGGTGTGGCCTCACCAATACCCTGTACAGTTGTAGCAGGACTTCTCTGCTTTTATACTCTATCCCCCTTGCAATAAAGGCCAACATTCCATTTGCCTTCCTGATCACTTGCTGTACCTGCATAATAACTTTTTGTGTTTCATGCACAAGGACCCCCAGGTCCCTCTGTACTGCAGCTCTTTGCAATTTTTCTCCATTTTGATTGTAATTTGCTTTTCTATTTTTTCTGCCAAAGTAGATAACCTCACATTTTCCCACATTATACTCCATCTGCCAGATTTTTGCCCACTCACTTAGCCTGTCTATATCCCTTTGCAGATTTTTTGTGTTCTCCTCACAATTTGCTTTCCCACCCATCTTTGTATCGTCAGCAAACTTGGCTACATTACACTCGGTCCTTCATCCAAGTCATTAATATAGATTGTAAATATAGATTATATGCCTCAATAAGATCACCTCTCATTCTTCTGAACTCCAATGAGTATAGGCCCAACCTACTCAACCTTCCTTCATAAGTCAACCCCCTTCATCTCCGGAACCAACCTAGTGAACCTTCTCTGAACTGCTCCAATGAAAGTATATCCTTCCTTAAATAAGGTGACCAAAACTGTACGCATTATTCCAGGTGTGGCCTCACCTTTTGGGCATCTACGGCACATAAACAGGCCAGTCAGCCCAAAAATGAAAGAAAGACTTGCATTTATATAGCACCTTTCACGACCACTGGACGTCCCAAAGCGCTTTACAGCTAATTAAGTACTTTTGGAGTGCAGTCACTGTTGTAATGTGGGAGACGCGGCAGCCAATTTGCACACAGCAAGCTCCCACACACAGCAACGTGATAATGACCAGATCATCTGTTATGTTGATTGAGGGATAAAAATTGGCCCCAGGACACCGGGGATAACTTCCCTGCTCTTCTTCGAAAAAGTGGCCTTAGGATCTTTTAGGTCCAGCTGAGAGGACAGACGGGGTCTCGGTTTAACATCTCGTCTGAAAGACGGCACCTCCGACAGTGCGGCACTCCCTCAGCACTGCACTGGGAGTGTCAGCCTAGATTTTGTGCTCAAGTCCCTGGAATGGGACTTGAACCCATGACCTTCTGACTCAGAAGTGCGTGTGCTGCCCACTGAGCCATTGACTGACACCAGGGGCTTAAATTTCCCCAACCCCTTTTTCTGGCGCCCTCACCCGAGGCGCGGCGCTTTTGCGCCTCCAAGCGCACCGAAAAAAATACGTCGGTATTCTGGCCGCTCCCCAGCCTCTCCTCAGTGGTGGCGCAGTGTGGCCCAATGGATTGGGGGCGGAGCCAGGTCCCGGCGCTGAAAACAGTGCCGGGACCTCTGCGCATGCGCGCTAGAGTCTGCGCGCATGCGCAGTCGCTCCTGGCAGGCCGTTTCTGCAAACGCGCGCTGCAGGCCATGTGGGAGGGGCCCGAAGCACGCTGCCCCTAGCCCTGGCCGAGTGGGCTCCCTCATCGGCGGCCCGCTGTGATCCCGAAGGTAGGACTTCTGTTTTTTATTTGCTATTTACTGATTGACTTTGGTGCTTTATGCGCAGGGTTCCTTCTATTTTTTATTTGTTAATTCATTGTTTATTACTTTTTGTGCTTGGTGCAAATGTACTGCTTTGTTTCGTGGACCACCTCACTGCTGCCTTCCCAGGCCGACTTTAAAGATTAAGGTAGGATTTAATTGATTTCTATTTGCATGTTACTTGTTTGTGCTTTTCCTAGCAATGTTTGGTGCTTGGTTGTTTAGTTTGAGGTCCTCTCCGGTTCCCTTCCCTCCCCTATCCCTGCCCTAATGTCCGCCGCTTTCTTTGCTGCCCACAAGGTTTTTCAGAGCTGGTCACATACGCTGACCTAAGTGGATTTGGAGTAAGTTTTAGCTGGTCAAAGTGGCACAAATGGCCAAAACTGGTGTAAGTGTCTGGGAACGCCCCCCCTTTTGAAAAAAAAACGGAACTAAAAAAAATCGTACCTAACTAAGTTACTCTGGAGCAAGTTTATTGGGGAAAATTTCCGCTTTTCAACTTACGTCAGAAAAACCAACTTACTTAAAAAAAAATTGGAGCAAGTCACGGCCAAAATTGGGCCCTAAGAGTGGAGCATAGATCACTCACACAGCCCAGTCGGGCTGAATGGCCTCTTTCTTAGAATCAGGGAATGGTTGCAGCACGGAGGAAGCGCATTCGGCCCGTCGAGCCCATGCCGACTCTCAGCTAGTCCCACTGCCCCGCCCCTTCCCCACAGCCCCGCAAAAATGGAATCATAGAATGGTCACAAAATGTTTCCGCCTGCGCGCGTTGGGTGAACGTGATAATCTCGGCACCACGGAAGCTCTGCTCACAGGCATCAATTTGGACGACACCTTAACCCTTTTGGGAGTCTAGTGTTGGGCGCGCGGACAATGTGGCCTGCCCAGCGGAGCTGATCGAGCGTGGTCAATGCTTCGAGGCTGGGGATGTTGGCCTGAGCGAGGACATTGATGTTGGTACGTCTATCCTGCCAGTGTATTTGCGGAGTCAGCGTTGGTGGTACTTCTCCAACGCTTTGAGATGCCTGCTGTACATAGTCCACCTCTCTCTGAAGCATATAGGAGGGCGGGTATCACTACTGCTCTGTAGACCATGAGCTTGGTGCCGGCTTTGAGATCCTGGTCTTTAAACAATCTCTTCCTCAGGCGAACGAAGGCTGCACTGGCGCACCAAAGGCGGTGTTGGACCTCGTCATCGACGTCTGCCCTTGTTGACAGTAGGCTTCAAAGGTACGGAAAGTAGTCCTCGTTGTCCAAGGCCTCGTCATGGATCTTGATAATCGGGGGGCAGTGCTGTGTGGCCGGGGAAGGTTGTTAGAGACACCGTCACCCCTCCCCCGCCCCGGCATAGTCGGCAGGATTCGATCATGCACGGGAAAACTCCAATGGATTTCCAGTCCATCGCCTTAACCACTCGGCCACGATGAGCACTTAATATGCTATGTATTCTATGTAACGTTATGTGACTGGTCCATGTCGGTGTTTATGCTGCACATGAGCCTTTTCCAACCCTCCTTCACCTCACCCTAACAGCATAACCCTCTATTCCCTTCTCCCGCATATGCTTGTCTAACCTCCCCTTAAATGCATCGACACTATTCGCCTCAACCCCTCCCTGTGGCAGCGAGTTCCACATTCTCGCCACTCTCTGGGTAAAGTAGTTTCTCCTGAATTCCCCATTGGATTTCTTGGTGACTATCTTATATTGATGGTCCCTAGTCCTGGTCCCCTTCCGCGCCCCCCCCTCCCCCCCTCCCCCACATGTGGAAATATCTTCTCTACATCTACCCTATCAACTTTTTCAAGAGACAGTAAAAAATGTCCGACTGTTCCCGCCCCCCCCCCCCCCCCCCCCAGTGGCCCAAAAAACAATTTGAGGGAAGATTGGCTGCCGCTCCATCAGGTTCCATATGTACGCTGAGGGAACCCAGCTCTACCTCACCACCAACTGTCTCGACACCTCCAGCCTCTCTAAACTCTCCGACATCCAGTCTTGGATAAACAGAAATTACCTCCAACTAAATAGTGGGAGGACCGAAGACTCGGTCCCTCTGCCATAACCCCCTTTCCCCACCGACTGCATCCATGCCTGAGGTCGAACCAACCTTGGTGTCACATGTGACCCCAAAAGCAGCATCCAACCATATACCCGTTCCATCACTAAACACGCCCACCTCCGTAACATCGCCCGTCTCCGCCCCTGCCTCAGCTCATCTGCTGCTAAACCCTCCATCCATGCCTTGTTACCTCCAGACTTGGCGTCTCTCTCTCCTCCTTTAAGGTGCTCGTTAAAACCTAGCTCTTTGACCAAGCAGAGAGGACGTTCCCACTGATGGGGGAGCTAGAACTAGAGGGCATGATCTTAGAATAAGGGGCCGCCCATTTAAAACAGAGATGAGGAGAAATTTCTTCTCTCAGAGGGTTGCAAATCTGTGGAATTCGCTGCCTCAGAGAGCTGTGGAAGCTGGGACATTAAATAAATTTAAGACAGAAATAGAGCTTCTTAACCGATAAGGGGTTATGGGGAGCAGGCGGGGAAGTGGAACTGAGTCCATGATTGGATCAGCCATGATCGTATTAAATGGCGGAGCAGGCTCGAGGGGCCGTATGGCCGACTCCTGCTCCTATTTCTTATGTTCTTATGTTCTTATGTAAGCTTGTGGCCACCTGCGCTAATATCTCCTTATGCGGCTCGGTCTCAAATGTTGTCTGATAATCGCTCCTGTGAAAGGCCTTGAGACGTTTTACTACGTTAAAATCATTATATAAATATAATATAAGTTGTTGTTGTTCTTGACAAATATTATTGGATCTGCTCCCAGCACCCTTTCAGGCAGCGCGGTCCGGATCACAACAAGTCACTGCGTAAAAACATTCACCTCTATTTCTTTACCAATTATCTTAACTCTGTCTCCGGGGGTTACCAACCCTTCCGCCACTGGAAAGTTTCTCCTTGTCTACTCTATCAAAACCCTCCATGATTTTGAACACCTCTATTAAATTTCCTTCAACCTTCTCTGCTCTAAGGAGAACATAGAAACATAGAAAATAGGTGCAGGAGCCGGCCATTCGGTCCTTTGAGCCTGCATCGCCATTCAAGACGATCATGGCTGATCATGCAACTTCAGTACCCCATTCCCGCTTTCTCTCCATACCCCTTGATCCCTTTAGCCGTAAGGGCCACATCTAACTCCCTTTTGAATATATCTAACCAACTGGCCTCAACAACTTTCTGTGGTAGAGAATTCCACAGGTTCACAATTCTCTGGGTGAAGAAGTATCTCCTCATCTCGGTCCTAAATGGCTTACCCCTTATCCTTAGACTGTGACCCCTGGTTCTGGACTTCCCCAACATCGGGAACATTCTTCCTGCATCTAACCTGTCCAGTCCCGTCAGAATTTTATATGTTTCCATGAGATCCCCTCTCATTCTTCTAAATTCCAGTGAATACAGGCCCAGTCGATCCAGTCTTTCCTCATATGTCAGTCCTGCCATCCCTGGAATCAGTCTGGTGAACCTGCGCTGCACTCCCTCAATAGCAAGAATGTCCTTCCTCAGATTAGGAGACCAAAACTGTACACAATAATCAAGGTGTGGTCTCACCAAGGCCCTGTACAACTGCAGTAAGACCTCCCTGCTCCGATACTCAAATCCTCTCGCTTCTCCAGTCTCTTCACGTAACCGAAGTCCCTCAATCATGAACCCCTCGATTAGATTCCAGCCTGTAACTCACTCCAGGGTATCCGTTATTCTATATATAAACCCCCCGAACCCCTCGATTAGATTCCAGCCTGTAACTCACTCCCAGGTATCTGTTATTCTATATATAACCCCCCCGAACCCCTCGATTAGATTCCAGCCTGTAACTCACTCCTGGGTTTCTGTTGTTCTATATATAACCCCCCCGAACCCCTCGATTAGATTCCAGCCTGTAACTCACTCCTGGGTTTCTGTTGTTCTATATATAACCCCCCTGAACCCCTCGATTAGATTCCAGCCTGTAACTCACTCCCGGGTATCTGTTATTCTATATATAACCCCCCTGAACCCCTCGATTAGATTCCAGCCTGTAACTCACTCTCAGGTACCCGTTATTCTTTATATAAACCTCCCTCAAAGCCCACGGTTCGATTGCAGTTTGAGATCAGGTGCAGGTGGTGAATGTTTGTGACTTGTTGAGCTGTTTGATCAGTCCCACATGCATGGGTTGGTGAGCAGCACCACCTGCTGGCGAAGGGAGGCGTTTGCAAGGATCTCACCGTCGCTGATGTTAACATAGAAACATAAAAACATAGAAAATAGCAGTAGTAGTTCATTCGGCCCTTCGAGTCTGCCCCGCCATTCAATATGATCATGGCTGATCCTCTATCTCAACACCATATTCCCGCTTTCTCCCCATATCCCTTGATGCCTTTTGTGTCTAGAAATCCATCTATCTCTCTCTTAAATATATTCAGTGACTTGGCCTCCACAGCCTTCTGTGGTCGAGAATTCCACAGGTTCACCTCCCTCTGAGTGAAAACATTTCTCCTCATCTCGGTCCTAAATTTCCTGCCTCGTATCCTGAGACTGTGTGACCCCTTGTTCTAGACTTCCCAGCCCCGGGGAAACAGCCTCCCCACATCCAGTCTGTCCAACCCCGTCAGAATTTTATACCTTTCAATGAGATCCCCTCTCATTCTTCTAAACTCCAGTGAATACAGGCCCAGTCGACCCAATCTCTCTTCACATGACAGTCCTGCCATCCCAGGAATCAGTCTGGTGAACCTTCGCTGCACTCCCTCTATGACAAGTGTATCCTTTCTTAGGTAAGGAGACCAAAACTGCACACAATACTCCAGGTGTGGTCTCACCAGGGCCCTGTATAACTGTAGTAAGACATCCCTGCTCCTGTACTCACATCCTCTTGCAATGAAGGCCAACGGACCATTTGCCTTCCTGCATTGCCACATCAGTGACCATTGTCTGCCCAGCCCAGGGTAAGGGGTTGAGCCTTTAGCCTCCACCTTGCTGAGTGACCTCTCAGGGCCAGCCCTCTCCGGTTTCCCATTCTTAACAACGAAATGATCATTTTACAAGACACTTGCTCCTATTATTTTTGCCTTGGGCAGCACGTGCCTATTTTGCAAACCAGCTATTAAAAAAAAACTCCTCGTTAAGGTGGCCAAGACTGGGAATTAAACATACAGGGGTATCTGACAATTCGGAAAGATAGACAAGAAGGGAAAGGAGGTGGGGTAGCTCTGTTAATAAAGGATGATATCAGGGCAGTTGTGAGAGACGATATTGGCTCTAATAAACAAAATGTTGAATCATTGTGGGTGGAGATTAGAGATAGTAAGGGGAAAAAGTCACTGGTGGGCAGTTTATAGGCCCCCAAATAATAACTTCACGGTGGGGCGGGCAATAATCAAGGGAATAATGGAGGCATGTGAAAAAGGAACAGCAGTAATCATGGGGGATTTTAACCTACATATCGATTGGTCAAATCAAATCGCACGGGGTAGCCTTGAGGAGGAATTCATAGAATGCATACGGGATTGTTTCTTAGAACAGTATGTAACAGAACCTACAAGGGAGCAAGCGATCTTAGATCTGGTCCTGTGTAATGAGACAGATAATAAACGATCTCCTCGTAAAAGATCCTCTCGGAATGAGTGATCACAGTATGGTTGAATTTGTAATACAGATTGAGGGTGAGGAAGTAGTGTCTCAAACGAGAGTACTATGCTTAAACAAAGGGGACTACAGTGGGATGAGGGCAGAGTTGGCTAAAGTAGACTGGGTACACAGACTAAACGGTGGCACAATTGAGGAACAGTGGAGGACTTTTAAGGAGCTCTTTCATAGTGCTCAACAAAAATATATTCCAGTGAAAAAGAAGGGCGGTAAGAGAAGGGATAACCAGCCTTTGATAACCAAGGAAATAAATGAGAGTATCAAATTAAAAACCAATGCGTATAAGGTGGCCAAGGTTAGTTGGAAACGAGAAGATTGGGAACATTTTAAATGACAGCAAAGAATGACTAAGAAAGCAATAAAGAAGGGGAAGATAGATTACGAATGTAAACTTGCGCAAAACATAAAAACAGATAGTAAAAGGTTTTACAGATATATAAAACGGAAAAGAGTGACTAAAGTAAGTGTTGGTCCCTTAGAAGATGAGAAAGGGGATTTAATAATGGGAAATGTGAAAATGGCTGAGACCTTAAACAATTATTTTGCTTCGGTCTTCACAGTGGAAGACACAAAAACCATGCCAAAGATTGCTGGTCACAGGAATGTGGGAAGGGAGGACCTTGAGACAATCACTATCACTAGGGGGGGTAGTGCTGGACAGGCTAATGGGACTCAAGGTAGACAAGTCCCCTGGACCTGATGAAATGCATCCCAGGGTATTAAAAGAGATGGTGGAAGTTATAGCAGATGCATTCGTTATAATCTACCAAAATTCTCTGGACTCTGGGGAGGTACCAGCTGATTGGAAAGCAGCTAATGTAACGCCTCTGTTTAAAAAAGGGGGCAGACAAAAGGCAGGTAACTATAGGACGGTTAGTTTAACATCTGTAGTGGGGAAAATGCTTGAAGCTATCATTAAGGAAGAAATATCGGGACAACTAGATAGGAATAGTGCAATCAAGCAGACGCAACATGGATTCATGAAGGGGAAATCATGTTTAACTAATTTACTGGAATTCTTTGAGGATATAACGAGCATGGTGGATAGAGGTGTACCGATGGATGTGGTGTATTTAGATTTCCAAAAGGCATTCGATAAGGTGCCACACAAAAGGTTACTGCAGAAGATAAAGGTACGCGGAGTCAGAGGAAATGTATTAACATGGATAGAGAATTGGCTGGCTAACAGAAAGCAGAGAGTCGGGATAAATGGGTCCTTTTCGGGTTGGAAATCGGTGGTTAGTGGTGTGCCACAGGGATCGGTGCTGGGACCACAACTGTTTACAATATACATCGATGACCTGGAAGAGGGGACAGAGTATAGTGTAACAAAATTTGCAGATGACACAAAGATTAGTGGGAAAGCGGGTTGTGTAGAGGACACAGAGAGGCTGCAAAGAGATTTAGATAGGTTAAGCGAATGGGCTAAGGTTTGGCAGATGGAATACAATGTCGGAAAATGTGAGGTCATCCACCTTGGGAAAAAAAAACAGTAAAAGGGAATATTATTTGAATGGGGAGAAATTATAACATGCTGCAGTGCAGAGGGACCTGGGGGTCCTTGTGCATGAATCCCAAAAAGTTAGTTTGCAGGTGCAGCAGGTAATCAGGAAGGCGAATGGAATGTTGGCCTTCATTGCGAGAGGGATGGAGTACAAAAGCAGGGAGGTCCTGCTGCAACTGTACAGGGTATTGGTGAGGCCGCACCTGGAGTACTGCGTGCAGTTTTGGTCACCTTACTTAAGGAAGGATATACTAGCTTTGGAGGGGGTACAGAAACGATTCACAAGGCTGATTCCGGAGATGAGGGGGTTACCTTATGATGATAGATTGAGTAGACTGGGTCTTTACTCCTTGGAGTTCAGAAGGATGAGGGGTGATCTTATAGAAACATTTAAAATAATGAAGGGGACAGACAAGATAGAGGCAGAGAGGTTGTTTCCACTGGTCGGGGAGACTAGAACTAGGAGGCACAGCCTCAAAATACGGGGGAGCCAATTTAAAACCGAGTTGAGAAGGAATTTCTTCTCCCAGAGGGTTGTGAATCTGTGGAATTCTCTGCCCAAGGAAACAGTAGAGGCTAGCTCATTGAATGTATTCAAATTACTGATAGATAGATTTTTAACCAATAAGGGAATTAAGGGTTACGGGGAGCGGGCGGGTAAGTGGAGCTGAGTCCACGTCCAGATCAGCCATGATCTTGTTGAATGGCGGAGCAGGCTCGAGGGGCTAGATGGCCTACTCCTGTTCCTAACTCTTATGTTCTTATGTTCTTATTAATGTTGGGGAAGTCCAGAACCAGGGGTCACAGTCTAAGGATAAGGGGTAAGCCATTTAGGACCGAGATGAGGAGAAACTTCTTCACCCAGAGAGTGGTGAACCTGTGGAATTCTCTACCACAGAAAGTTGTTGAGGCCAATTCACTAAATATATTCAAAAAGGAGTTAGATGTAGTCCTTACTACTAGGGGGATCAAGGGGTATGGCGAGAAAGCAGGAATGGGGTACTGAAGTTGCATGTTCAGCCATGAACTCATTGAATGGCAGTGCAGGCTCAAAGGGCCGAATGGCCTACTCCTGCACCTATTTTCTATGTTTCTATGTTTCTATGTTAAGTGAATTGGGAAAACACTCCAAAAAAACCCCACAAAATCTCGGGATTTATGCCGATTTGCGCAAGCGTGCGAAACGCCATTCAGGCCTGTGCAAATAGAATGGTGGGAGGCGATAATACTGAGAGAATCAAGGGTACGGGACCAAGCTGGGTAAGTGGAGTTAAGGTAAAATACGAGATAGCCTCCTTCCCGACACCCTCGGGGTGAATCAGTGTGACTCGCGGTGACTAGTCGTGTACCATGGGCCCTGAACTGCATCATGCAAGGAATGGGAATGCGGGGGGCGGGGGGGTGATGGATATCACAGATATAAAAAGAAAAACTGCGAATTCATGTTACATTTTTGTTTGCCTGATGGATTATCAAAGTCTGTGACCACCTGACGCAAACTGTAATAAGCCCGAGATCTTCTGAGCTTCCGTAGGTTTTGTAGGCATCAGCTCCCCGAGGATTGTTGGACATTATCTGAACATTGCGTTTTAATATTTTCTCACTGCAGAAAAAAAACTGGAAGCCTGATTGTGGGAGGGGCCCAGGTACTTTTCCATGTTGTACTTGAAATCCACACCTGATGGGCAGGGGGTGGTCTGGAAAGACAATGGCCAGGATAAGGCAACTCACCACAGGTACTGGGCAAATGGAGGGTCCGTTGTTAAGCAATGTGAACTTGTCAGGTTTGGATCAGATGAACTGGTCAGTGATCAAGCCATTACCTGGATGAGATAACCCCAAGAGGCGGGAAACCAGAACAATAGAAAGCCATTAAGCCCCAGACCAGTCAGAAGCAAAAACCCATCGCTGGACTCAAAACAGGAAGCCTCGAAACAAGGAAAAACACTATTGGGCCAGAAAAGGCAAACAGTTTTTGCATATAAAAGGGGCCGTGTGGCCACATCTCTCTCTCGCTCTCTCTTTTTGCTCTCGCTGGCTTCGCCTCTCAAGAATCGAGCACTCCGTGTGGGACGAGAGAGATGAAACCAGTACGGAACCAGAAGAGACTAGGTTTTCACCAGGAGAAGCAGCGAGTAAGTCAACGAATCAGTGAGCATCATCCCTGCCCATGCAGCTTCAAGATCACAGCCACGGTGTGAGCAGGTGTCGTGGGTTCTCCCAACCAAGCTTCAAGAAGGGTTTTAGTGGGGAGGTTTTGCTGTGGAGGCGTACACTGTGGATCCGGGCAGAGGGTTTAGACGTTGGGTACTTCGCGATGGGGTGGTTTGGACACACCAGGGTATTGTATTGTGCTACATCGTCACTGTGTTTACTTGTTTTACTGCATTGGGTAGCTTTAATAAAGCATTGCCGGATGAGACTGAGGTATTTGTCCATGACTCATTCATCTGTTCAGTACAGTAATCACTCCCAGGTCTAGAACTAGTGTAAATCTCCCATTGCTCTTTTTGCATTGAAACATTCACAATTCTTACAGGGCTCGACAGGGTAGATGCAGGGAGGGTATTTCCCCCCCCCCCGGGCTGGGGAGTCTAGAACCAGGGGTCACAGGCTCAGGATAAGGGGACGGCCATTTAGGACGGAGATGAGGAGAAACTTCTTCACTCGGAGGTTGGTGAATCTTTGGAATTCTCTGCCCCAGAGGGCTGTGGAGGCTCAGTCATTGAGTATATTCAAGACCGAGATCGATAGATTTTTGGATATTAAGGGAAATTCTCGGAGGCAGATGATTGGGAAACCTTTGTGGAGCGACTCGACCAATACTTCGTAGCCAACGAGCTGGATGGCGAAGAGATCGCTGCCAAACAAAGGGCGATCCTCCTCACCGTCCGTAGGGCACCAGCGTATGGCCTCATGATAAATCTGCTTACTCCAGCGAAACCCACTGAGAAATCGTACGATGATTTGTGTACATAGAAACATGGAAAATAGGTACAAGAGTAGGCAATTTGACCCTTCGAGCCTGCACCACCATTCAATAAGATCATGGCTGATCATTCACCTCAGTACAGTACCCCTTTCTTGCTTTCTCTCAATACCCCTTGATCCCTTTAGCCGTAAAGGCCATATCTAACTCCCTCTTGAATATATCTAACGAACTGGCATCAACAACTCTCTGTGGTAGAGAATTCCACAGATTAACAACTCTCTGAGTGAAGAAGTTTCTCCTCATCTCGGTCCTAAATGGCTTACCACTTATTCTTAGACTGTGACCCCTGGTTCTGGACTTCCCCAACATCGGGAACATTCTTCCTGCATCTAACCTGTCCAGTCCCGTCAGGATTTTATATGTTTCTATGAGATCCCCTCTCATCCTTCTAAACTCCAGTGAATACAGGCCCAGTCGATCCAGTCTCTCCTCATATGTCAGTCCTGCCATCCCGGGAATCAGTCTGGTGAACATTCGCTGCACTCCCTCAATAGCAAGAATGTCCTTCCTCAGATTAGGAGACCAAAACTGAACACAATATTCCAGGTGAGGCCTCACCAAGGCCCTGTACAACTGCAGTAAGACCTCCCTGCTCCTATACTCAAATCCCCTAGCTATGAAGACCAACATACCATTAGCCTTCTTCACCACCTGCTGTACCTGCATGCCAACTTTCAATGACTGATGTACCATGACACCCAGGTCTCGTTACACCTCCCCTTTTCCTAATCTGCTGCCATTCAGATAATAATCTGCCTTCCTGTTTTTGCCACCAAAGTGGATAACCTTACACTTATCCACATTATACTGCATCGGCCATGTATTTGCCCACACACCTAACCTGTCCAAGTCACCCCACAGCCTCTTAACATCTTCCTCACAGCTCACACTGCCACCCAGTTTAGTGTCATCTGCAAACTTGGAGATGTTACACTCAATTCCTTCATCTAAATCATTGATGTATATTGTAAAGAGCTGGGATCCCAGCACTGAGCCCTGCAGCACCACACTAGTCACTGCCTGCCATTCTGAAAAGGACCCGTTTATCCCGACTCTTTGCTTCCTGTCTGCCAACCAGTTCTCTACCACGTCAGTACATTACCCCCAATACCATGTGCTTTAATTTTGCACACCAACTTCTTGTATGGGACCTTGTCAAAAGCCCTTTGAAAGTCCAAGTACAACACACCCGCTGGTTCTCCCTTGTCCACTCTACTAATTACATCCACAAAAAATTCTAGAAGATTTGTCAAGCAGGATTTCCCTTTCATAAATCCATGCTGACTTGGACCAATCCTATCACTGCTTTCCAAATGCGCTGCTATTTCATCTTTAATAATTGATTCCAACATTTTCCCCACCACTGATGTCAGGCTAACCAGTCTATAATTACCCGTTTTCTAACTCGCTCCTTTTTTAAAAAGTGGTGTTACATTAGCTTCCCGCCAGTCCATAGGAACTGATCCAGAGTCGATAGACTGTTGGAAAATGATCTCCAATGCATCCACTATTTCTAGGGCCACTTCCTTAAATACTCTGGGATGCAGACTATCCGGCCCCGGAGATTTATCGACCTTCAATCCCATCAATTTCCCTAACACAATTTCCCACCTCGTAAGGATTTCCTTCAGTTCCTCCTTCTCACTAGACCCTCGGTCCCCTAGTATTTCTGGAAGGTTATTTGTGTCTTCCATCGTGAAGACAGAACCAAAGTATTTGTTCAACTGGTCCACCATTTCTTTGTTCCCCATTATAAATTCACCTGAATCTGACTGCAAGGGACCTATGTTTGTCTTCACTAATCTTTTTCTCTTCACATATCTATAGAAGCTTTTGCAGTCAGTTTTTATGTTCCCAGCAAGCTTCCTCTCATACTCTATTTTACCCTTCCTATTTAAACACTTTGTCCCCCTCTGCTGGATTCTAAATTTCTCCCAGTCCTCAGGTTTTCTGCTTTTTCTGGCCAATTTATATGCCACTTCCTTGGATTTAACACTATCCTTAATTTCCCTTATTAGCCACGGTTGAGCCACCTTCCCCGTTTTATTTTTACTCCAGACAGGGATGTACAATTGTTGAAGTTCATCCATGTGATGTTTAAATGTTTGCCATTGCCTATCCACCCTCAACCCTTTAAGTATCATTCGCCAGTCTATTCTAGCCAATTCACGTCTCATACCATCGAAGTTACCTTTCCTCAAGAATTAACTGTGTCACTTTCCACCTTAATAAAGAATTCTACCATATTATGGTCACTCTTCCCAAGGGGCCTCGCACAACAAGGTTGCTAATTAGTCCTTTCTCATTACACATCACCCAGTCTAGGATGGCCAGCCCTCTAGTTGGTTCCTCGACATATTGGTCTAGAAAACTATCCCTAATGCACTCCAGGAAATTCTCCTCCACCGTATTGCTACCAATTTAGTTCACCCAATCTATATGTAGATTAAAGTCACCCATGATAACACTGGTCCGGGAGCATTTGAACCCGAAGGAAAGCATTCTGATGGCGAGGTACTGGTTCTACACCAACCAGAGGTCTGAAGGCCAGGAAGTGGCGAGTTATGTCGCCGAGCTAAGACGCCTTGCAGGACATTGCAAATTTCAAGGACATTTGGAGCACATGCTCAGAGAATTTTTCATACTTGGCATTGGCCACGAAACTATACTTTGCAAACTTTTGACTGTAGAGACCCCAACCTTGAGTAAAGCCATAGCGATAGCCTAGGCGTTCATTGCCACCAGTGACAATACTAAGCAAATATCTCAGCACACAAATGCTGCTACAAGTACTGTGAACAAAGTAATGTTGTTTTCAAATAGCAATGTACAGGGCAGGTGTCTCAGAGTCAACCATCAAGGGTGATGAATGCAAGGCCATTAACACCTTGTTGGCGCTGCGGGGGTGATCATCGTTTCCATTCATGCTGCTTCAAAGGGTACATTTGCAAAGGCTGTGGAACAATGGGACACCTTCCACGTATGTGCAGGTGAGCTGCAAATCCTGCTAAACCTGCAAACCACCATGTTGCAGAGGAGGACAGATCCATGGAGGATCACGACAAACCAGAGCCTCAGACCAAGGAGGCAGAGGTACATGGGGTGCACACATTCACCACAAATTGTCCCCCGATAATGTTGAATGTTGAACGAAATGGACTCCCCGTGTCAATGGAGCTGGACACGGGCACGAGCCAGTCCGTCATGGGCAAAAAAACTTTCAAGAAATTGTGGTGCAGCAAGGTCTCAAGGCCAGTCTTAAACCCCATTTACACGAAACTAAGAACCTACACGAAGGAACTGATTCCCGTAATCGGCAGGGCTGACGACACTTCATGTACCCAGGTCTTAAAAAAGTTCCCTTCGCTGTTCGAACCAGGCATCGGGAAATTCCAAGGAGCAAAAGTACAGATCTACCTAATTCTGGGGGCGCGACCCATCCATCACAAGGCGAAAGCAGTACCGTACATGATGAGGGAAAGGGTAGAGATCGAGCTAGACTGGCTGCAAAGAGAATGCATCATTTCACCGATCGAGTTCAACAAGTGGGCCAGCCCGATCATTCCTGTCCTCAAGGGAGACGGCACCATCAGAATCTGTGGCGATTACAAAGTAACTATCAATCGTTTCTCCCTGCAGGACCAATACTCGCTACCAAAGGCCGACGACCTCTTCTCAACGCTTGTGGGAGGAAAGACGTTCACGAAGCTAGATTTGACTTCATCCTACATGACACAGGAAATGGAGGAATTATCGAAGGGCCTCACCTGCATCAACACGTACAAAGGTCTTTTCATTTACAACAGGTGCCCGTTTGGAATTTGATCAGCGGCGGCGATATTCCAGAGAAACATGGAAAGCTTACTGAAGTTGGTCCTGCACACCGTGGTCTTCCAGGATGACATCTTGGTCACAGGTCGGAACACAGTCAAGCACCTGCAGAACCTGGAGGAGGTCCTTAGTCGACTCAACCGCATGGGGCTCAGGAGTCTGTCTAAGGCTGTCTAAGGCTCAAAGTGCATTTTCCTGGTGCCTGAAGTGGAGTTCTTGGGAAGGAGGATCACAGCGGACGGCATCAGGCCCACCGATTCGAAGATGGAGGCAATCAAGAACGCACCAAGGCCACAGAACGTGATGGAGCTGCGGTCATTTCTAGGACTCCTGAACTACTTTGGTAATTTCTTACTGGGTCTCAGCACACTGTTAGAACCACTGCATGTCTTACTGCGTAAAGGGGATGAATGGACATGGGGCAAGAGCCAAGAAAATGCCTTTGTAAAAGCTACAAAATTGTTATGCTCAAACAAATTGCTTGTGTTGTATGATCCATGTAAGCGTTTGGTACTAGCATGTGATGCATCGTCATATGGCATCGGGTGTGTATTGCAACAAGCTAATGATTTCGGGAAATTGCAACCGGTTGCTTATGCATCCAGAAGTCTGCCTAAGGCTGAGAGAGCCTACAGCATGATTGAAAAAGAAGCGTTAGCGTGTGTCTACAGGGTAAAGAAAATGTATCAATACCTGTTTGGGCTAAAATGTTAATTGGAAACTGACCATAAGCCACCTATATCCCTGTTTTCCAAGAGTAAGGGGATAAATACGAATGCATCAGCCCGCATCCAGGGATGGGTGCTCACGTTGTCCGCATACAACTACGCCATCCGCCACAGGCCAGGCACAGAAAATTGCACCGATGCTCTCAGTAGGCTGCCATTGCCCACCACGGGGGTGGAAATGGCACAGCACGCAGATTTAGTCATGGTTATGGAAGCATTTGAGAGTGAGCAATCACCCGTCACTGCCCGGCAGATCAAAACCTGGACAAGCCAAGACACCTTATTGAACCTAGTCAAAAACTGTGTGCTTCACAAGAGCTGGTCCAGTGTCCCAGTGGAAATGCAGGAAGAGATAAAACCATACCAGCAGCGCAAAGATGAAATGTCTATATGGGCAGATTGCCTTCTGTGGGGAAGTCATGTAGTGGTTCCCAAGAAGGGCAGAGACACCTTCATCAGTGACCTCCACAGTACCCACCCAGGCATCGTAATGATGAAAGCGATAGCCAGATCCCACGTGTGGTGGCCCGGTATCGATGCGGCCTTAGAGTCCTGCGTTCACAGATGTAATACATGCTCGCAGTAAAGCAATGTACCCAGGGAGGCACCGCTAAGTTTATGGTCTTGGCCCTCCAAACCGTGGTCTAGGGTACACGTCGACTATGCAGGCCTGTTCTTGGGTAAAATGTTCCTTGTGGTTGTAGATGGATTGAATGTGAGATAATGTTGGCGAGCACGTCCGTTGCCACTACTGAAAGCCTGCGGGCCATGTTTGCCACACACGGCCTACCCAATGTCCTGGTGAGTGACAACGGGCCATGTTTTACCAGTGCTAAGTTCAAAGAATTCATGACCCACAACGGGATCAAACATGTCACATCTATCCCGTTTAAACCAGCGTCCAATGGTCAGGCAGAGAGAGCAGTACAAACCATCAAGCAAGGCTTGAAGAGGGTAACTGAAGGCTCACTGCAGACTCGCCTATCCCGAGTCCTGCTTAGCTGCCGCACGAGACCCCACTCACTCACTGGGATCCCACCTGCTGAACTGCTCATGAAAAGAGCACTTAAGACAAGGCTCTCGTTAGTTCACTCTGATCTACAGGAACAGGTAGAGAGCAGGCGGCTTCAACAAAGTACATACCATGATAGCGCAAACGTGTCACGCGAGATTGAAATCAATGATCCTGTATTTGTATTGAATTATGGACAAGGTCCCAAGTGGCTTCCCGGCACTGTTGTGGCCAAAGAGGGGAGCAGGGTGTTTCAGGTCAAACTTTCAAATGGACTCATTCACCGGAAACACTTGGACCAAATCAAACTCGGACTATCCTGAGCAACCCACCTTGGACCCTACCTTTTTTGACCCCCAACACACACACCAGTGGCAACCAGTTGGCCACGAAGCGGAACCCATCATCCACAGCAGCCCAGCAAGGCCCAACACACCAGGCAGCCCAGCAAGGCCAGCTGCACAGCAGCCCAGCGAGGGCCCAAAAAATGATTCAACAACACCAGCTTTCACACTGAGACAATCAACCAGGGCAAGAAGGGCCCCAGATCGACTCACATTGTAAATAGTTACACTATTGACTTGGGGGGGTGGGGTGAGTGTTGTTATATATGTAAACTTGTATATACTCTGTACAGCCACCAGAGGGCTCATCCCCTGGAATCCCAAGTGATTCCATAATCCCTTGGGAGCACAGGTATTTAAGGAGGCTTCACAGGTTGGAGAGGCACTCAGGGGCCCTGCAATAAAAGACTGAGGTCACACTTTATTTTGAGTCCACAGTGTTCAGTCTGACTCTTTCTCCATACACAACAGCCTCAATTTCAAAATTCTCATCCTTGTTTTCAAACCCCTTCATGACCCTCGCCTCTCCCTATCTCTGTAATCTCCTCCAGCCCCACAACCCCCCGAGATCACTGCATTCCACCAATTCTCTTGCGCCTCGCCCTCATTTTAATGGCTCCACCATTGACGGCCGTGCCCTCAGCAGCCAAGGCCCTATTCTCTGGGATTTGCTCCCTAAACCTCTCTGCCTCGATAATCAAGCTTTTGGTCATCTGCCCTAATATCTTCTTATGTGACTCGAGGTCAAATTTTGTTTGAAGACGCTCCTGTGAAGCCGCTATATAAATGCAAGTTGTGGTTGCCATTGAATAGCTCTGCCCGCAATAGAGGAAGTGTGCAGTGTGCCAAAAGTTGCATTCATATGGCAGGATTCATTCCCCAGTCTGTGTTGAGTTTGGCTGGGCAGCCGGAAGAGGACACTGTGATTGGCCTGAGCATCACGTGTTAGGGCGGTCAGCCGTGGCTCAGTGGGCAGCACTCTCGCCTCAGAGTCAGAAGGTTGTGGGTTTGAGTCCCACTCCAGGAGACTTGAGCACATAAATCTAGGCCGACACTCCCAGTGCAGTGCTGAGGGAGCGTCGCACTGTCGGAGGTGCCGTCTTTCAGATGAGACGTTAAACCCAGGCCCCGTCTGCTCTCTCAGGCGGATAGAAAAGATCCCACGGGCACTATTTCGAAGAAGAGCAGGGGAGTTATCCCCAGTGTTCTGGGGCCAATATTTATCCCTCAATCAACATAAAATGAAAACAGATTATCTGGGTCATGATCACATTGCTGTGTGTGGGAGCTTGCTGTGCACAAATTGGCTGCTGTGTTTCCCACATTATATAGAAAATAGGTACAGGTGTAGGCCATTCGGTCCTTCGAGCCTGCACCACCATTCAATATGATGATCATGCAACTTCAGTACCCAATTCCTGCTTTCTCTCCATACCCCTTGATCCCTTTAGCCACAACAGTGACTACACTCTAAAAAAGTACTTCATTGGCTGTAAAACGCTCTGGGGAGTCCGGTGGTCGTGAAAGGCGCCATATAAATGCAAGTCTTTCTTATAGCGCCTTTAACGTAGCCAAACATCCCAAAGCGCTTCACAGGAGCTATCAAGCAAAAATTGGACTCCGAACCACATACGGTGACATTAGGACAGGTGACCGACAACTTGGTTGAAGAGGTCGGTTTTAAGGAGCGTCTGCAAGGCGGAGCGAGAGGCGGAGAGGCCGTGAACCCCGCCGCAGAGGCCAGGCGTCCGAACGCTGGCCCTGAACACGATCGGGTTTGGGGGGGATATACGATGCCCCCCACAGTCGAATACTCTGTCGATAATCGCGGTAGGGGCTGACAGCGCCCCGGCGAGAGCCAGTGTTGTTGGTGGGTGGGGGGGGGGGCAGAGAGATGAGCACTGCGGGAGGAGGAGAAAGAGAAAATTAAAATCAAGTGAAAAATAAACCCCACCCCCCCCCCCCCCAGATATCACCTTGACATTGTGACTGCTCCTCATGACATCAGCCCCTCCCATGTCATGAATCAGGCAGCTAAAGATGCCTTGATTGACCATTCTGCGGCAGTCATTGACACAAAATACCGGAGAAGACACGTTTTCCTATTAAAGCGGCGCATGACAATTTATTGAACATGGAGGTGTCGATTGGCCCAGCCAGGTGATGATACTGGAGGCTAGGTAAATGCAGGAGGAAAAAAAAATCCTAAATGCTTCACACATTTATGACACAATAATGACTTGCTGAAATGAGGAGATGGCTTGAGCTCCTGTTTTAAGGAGTGGGGGGGAGGAGAAGGGGGAAGAGTTTTACCAAAGTTGCTGCCTCCAGCAAAAAGTTGAGTGTCTGCAACTATTTCAGGAGAGAAGCTGCGTGACATCACAACCCGATGACGACAGAGGACTGCGTCACTGTGCAGGCTGGGTTGGGCGGGGCCGATTCCCCATTGACGTTAACAACTTGCTGACAAACTTGGTGGGTTTTAAAATTATAATAATCGGAGTTTTGTTCTCCCGCTATCACACCCGCCCCCCCCCCCCCCTGCTCACCACCCCGTTAACCCCCCCCCCCCCCAACCCCCCGCTTCCCCCTCCCCCCCACCTTGGCTCATGGCAGCAGCAACTGTCGCAAACCCGACGCTACGTGCGCCAGTCGGAGCGGCTCCTTTAAGAGCGTGTGAGTTTCCTCCGCCTTTCCGCCGGCGTTTCGTCCCCGCCGGAGTTTTTGGGGGGGGGGCGCGTGTGTATCTCTCTTTCAAACGTTCTCTGTCGGCCCAACTTTCTCTGTCCTTTTTTGTTGTTCTTGTTGCGACGTTTGAGATAAGTCGGGTGGCGGCCCCTTTAAGAATGAGGGAGGAGGAATTCGCGGGCGTAATTTCGGCGCAAAGTCCGTTTTTTTAAAGACCCTGGGAAGGGGGGGGAGGGGGGTCTTCTGCCAAATTTGCGGAGAAGCCTCGATGCAATTATTCCCCACCCCAATTATCCCTTCTCAAATTGACTCCCTTTATATGCTTTATGTGTGTGTGTGTGTGTGTGTGTGTGCGTTGCTTAATCTCAATCCCAGGACCACATTTGGGCAATGCTATGATTGATCTCAGTGCCCTTGGGCTCTGAGAGAGAGAGCGAGAGTGAGAGAGAGGGTGGATGGTTAGGATTTGGCATGCATTGCCTGATAGGGTGGTGGACACCTTCAAAAGGGATAATTACTTGAGGATTGCAGGGATATGGGGAAAGAGTGGGGGCAGTGGGACTGACTGGGTTGCTCTGCGATGGGCCGAATGGCCTCCTTCTGTGCTGTACTAGTCTACGATTCCACGATTAGATCCCCTGCTATCCCGTGTCCCCCTACTGGAATGTGCGCTTGTGGAGAAATCTGATTGTGATGCCCTCCATTGTGCAATAGCCCTTGCCAGCACTTTACCGTCTAAGTTCGGACACAGTGCACGGCCACTTGGCCAAGTGCTGCTGGGGCCTCTGCCCTCCCGAGGCAAGAGTCGTTGTCACAGGGGCGGTGGTGGGGGGGGGGGGGGTTGAGGGAGGGGGGCGGGGAGGATATGGAAGAACATTGGCCAAACTGGCAATGAATCAGTTTTATTGGGCATTGATTAACCGATCAACTTGATCGATTGTGTATAAGACTCAGGGTCTGTTGGTGCCAGCTGCCCTCTGATAACCTCGCCCACCCTTCATCCATCAGCCTCCATGGGCTATTCCACCAGGGAGGCCGTCGCAGCGAGCCCGATCCTTCCCCTCTCCCACGCACAAACTAGCCAGGGTCACTGGGCCCGTCGCAGGAACCCTGGCTATATTTTGTTTGTCCCTTAGGTGACACGAGGACAGTGTTTAGGATTAGGAACACACTGCCCGATAGGGTGGTGGATACAGATTCAATATTAGCCTTCAAAAGCGAGTTGGATAAATACTTCAAGGAGGAAAAATTGCAGGGATCTGGCGAGACTAACTGGATTGTTCTTCGAAAGAGCCGGTGCAGATTCGATGGGCCGAATGGCCTAACCTCTGTGCTGTCCTATTCGCTGATTCGGTCAGCACTCAAGCTTAACTCAGATCACAGTAGTCTGTACGGCGCAATCTGTAAGAGTACAGTCACTGAGTTGTTTCTCGGTACTGATCTGTACAACCCCGGAGTTCCAACCCCACTGTGGCCGCGATGAACTAAATCTGCCCATTTTCTCAGCTAAAAATGATCACGAAATCCGCACGGCTGTTCTTAAGAAAGACTTGCATTTATATAGCGCCTTTCACGACCACTGGACGTCTCAAAGCGCTTAACATCCAATGAAGTACTTTTTGGAGGGTAGTCTCTGTTGTAATGTGGGAAACACAGCAGACCAATTTGCGCACAGCAAGCTCCCACAAACAGCAATGTGATACTGACCAGATAATCTGTTTTTGTTATGTTTATTGAAGGATAAATATTGGCCCCAGGACACCAGGGATAATTCCGCTGCTCTTCTGTGAAATAGCACCGTGGGATCTTTTATGTCCACCTGAGAGGGCAGACGGGGCCTCGGTTTAACGTCGTGTCACGAAAGACAGCACCTCCGACAGTGCGGCACTGCCTCAGCACTGCACTGGGAGCGTCAACCGAGATTTTTGTGCTCAAGTCCCTGGAGTGGGACTTGAACCCACAACCTTCTGACTCAGAGGCGAGGGTGCTACCCACTGAGCCACGGCTGACACTAAAGGAACCCGACTGGGGAAAGGGACCGACCCAAGCGCCTCCACCTGTTCTGGTCTGCGCGTGACTCCAGTCTCACCTTGCACGGTAGGCCCTGAAACCCCTCGAGCCCTGTCGGGATTGGCCAGTGTTGTCCACAAGCACTGGGCTATGTACAGCTATGGTTCTGTAAACATAGAAACATAGAAAATAGGAGCAGGAACAGGCCATTCGGCCCCTCGAGCCTGCCCCGCCATTCAATATGATCATGGCTGATCCTCTATCTCAACACCATACTCCCGCTTTCTCCCCATACCCCTTGATGCTTTTTGTGTCTAGAAATCTATCTATCTCCCTCTTAAATCTATTCAGTGACTCTGCCTCCATTGTGGCAGATAATTCCACAGGTTCACCACCCTCTCAGTGAAAACATTTCTCCTTATCTCAGTCCTAAATTTCCTACCCCGTATCCTGAGACTGTGACCCCTTGTTCTCGACTTCCCAGCCCCGGGGAAACATCCTCCCCGCATCCAGTCTGTCCAACCCCATTGAGTCTGTTGAGCCAGTGGCCTACTGGTGGAATGGGCGAACAGTACTGAAATTGTTGCTTATTAATTAGAGGGGAAGAGTCTACAGGAACACTTCCTGTTGGGACCACTCTACACTGGTTTTATCTTAATCCGTGCATTTTTTACCTCCAGAATTGACTATTCCAACGCACTCCTGGCTGGCCTCCCACATTCTACCCGACATAAACTAAAGGTGATCCAAAACTCGGCTGCCCGTGTCCTAACTCGCACCGAGTCCCGCTCACCCATCACCCCCTGTGCTCACTGCTCCGTGTCCTAACTCGCACCAAGTCCCGCTCACCCATCACCCCCTGTGCTCGCTGCCCCGTGTCCTAACTTGCACCAAATCCCGCTCACCCATCACCCCCTGTGCTCACTGCCCCGTGTCCTAACTCGCACCGAGTCCCGCTCACCCATCACCCCCTGTGCTCACTGCCCCGTGTCCTAACTCGCACAGAGTCCCGCTCACCCATCACCCACTGTGCTCGCTGCCCCGTGTCCTAACTCGCACCGAGTCCCGCTCACCCATCACCCCCTGTGCTCGCTGCTCCGTGTCCTAACTCGCACCGAGTCCCGCTCACCCATCACCCCCTGTGCTCGCTGCCCCGTGTCCTAACTTGCACCAAATCCCGCTCACCCATCACCCCCTGTGCTCACTGCCCCGTGTCCTAACTCGCACCGAGTCCCGCTCACCCATTACCCCCTGTGCTCGCTGCCCTGTGTCCTAACTCGCACCGAGTCCCGCTCACCCATCACCCCCTGTGCTCACTGACCTACATTGGCGCCCGGTTAAGCCATGCCTCGATTTCAAAATTCTCATCCTTGTTTACAAATCCCTCCATGGCCCTCGCCCCTCCCTATCTCAGTAATCTCCTCCAGCCCCACAACCCCCCGAGATGTCTGCGCTCCTCTAATTCTGCCCTCCTGAGCATCCCTGATTATAATCGCTCAACCATTGGTGGCCGTGCCTTCTGTTGCCTGGGCCCCAAGCTCTGGAACTCCCTCCCTAAACCTCTCCGCCTCTCTACCTCGCTTTCCTCCTTCAAGACGCCCCTGAAAACCTACCCAGCTTTTGGTCACCTGTGCTAATTTCTCCTTATGCGGCTCGGTGCTAACATTTTCATCGCATAATGCTCCTGTGAAGCGCCTTGGGAGGTTGCACTGCATTAAAGGCGCTATATAAATACATATTGCGTCTGTAAGCACTCTAGTAATGACTCCATGAGGTAAGGTATTGTACTTGACCTGCGGTGACCTTAGTCCATTTATTGCAGATCCTGAGTGAGGGTACAGTATGGTGAGCTCCCTTTTATACCTGGTTTACCTGTTGTGTACAGGTGACCCCTAGGTCTCCACCAGTTGCACCCTCTGGTGGTACAGGCATAGTGTATACAGTGTGATGATGCATCCAGTAGTCTTATATAACCGTACATTGAGTGTACAGGGTATATTGTTGTTTTGTTGTTATTCACGTCGTCTATTTTGGAGAAAATAATTCATCCCTGTTCATTTTCATCACCCTGTCGGATTAGGAATCAAAATGGTCTCCCCGGATAGTGAAGGAACAAAGCTGTGCAGCCCTCTCGCCAAACAGAAGATCTGCACCGAATCCCCGACACCTGGGGCTCTCCAGCAGCACCTCTTCTACGGCGAATATGATCCCTTCAAATACGCGCCCATCTTCGAGAGCGACTTTGTGCAGGTAACATGTCACCAAATACCCTGCCCCTGCCCGCACTGAGGTGGTTACACCGAGGGTACCCCGCAGAAACAGGCCGTTCGGCCTGACAGGTCCGTGCCGGTCTTTATGCTCCACGCCATTCTCCGCCCGACCCCCGTACTTCATCTCACCTTCTCGGCATATCCCACTATTCCTTTCTCCCTCGTGCGCTTATCAAGCTTTCCCTTAGTGGCATAGGAACATAAGAAATAGGAGCAGGAGTCGGCCATTCGGCCCCTCGAGCCCGCTCTGCCATTGAATTCGATCACGGCTGATCTTCGACCTCAACTCCACTTCCCTGCCCGATCCCTTGATTCCCTTAGACTCCAAAAATCTAGCGATCTCAGCCTTGAATATACTCAAAGACTGAGCCTCCACAGCCCTCTGGGGCAGAGAATTCCAAAGATTCACCACCCTCTGAGTGAAGAAGTTTCTCCTCATCTCAGTCCTAAATGGCCGACCCCTTATCCTGAGACTGTGACCCCTGGTTCTAGACTCCCCAGCCCGGGGGAAACAACCTCTCAGCATCTACCCTGTCAATCCCCTTCAGACTCTTGTATGTTTCAATGCGATCACCTCTCATTCTTCTAAACTCCGGAGAGTATAGGCCCATTCTACACAATCTCTCGTCATAAGACAGCTCTCTCATCCCAGGAATCAATCGAGTGAACCTCCGTTGTACCGACTCCAAGGCAATTATATCCTTCCTTAGATAAAGAGAACAAAACTGTGCATTGATACGTCCTTACTATACAGTATAAATGTACACGAGGCCCATGCTTGAGAGGTCAGTCTGTGACCTGTCCTTTATTCCATAGCACTCAAGTGATGGAAGTGGGTGGAGCTTCCCCTTTTATACCTGAAGGTCCAGGTTAGGAATGTCTCCCACAAGTTCACCACCTAGTGGTCATTGTTCTCACAGTGTACAGCTTAGGTCAGATTATACATGGGTTACAATGCTGGTTGAATACATGACATGCGTAGCACTCCAGGTGTGGTCTCAGGGCCCTGTACAATTGTAGCAAGACTTCCTTACTGTTATACTCCAACCCCCTTGCAATAAAGGACAACAGGCCACTTGCATCTCTGCTACTCGCCTCAACCACTCCATGCGGTAGCAAGTTCCACATTGTCTGGGTAACAAAGTTTCTCCTGAATTCGCCATTGGATTTATTCGCGACTATCTTATATTTATGGACCCTAGTCCTGGTCTCACCCACAAGTGGCAACATCTTCTGCGTCGACCCTATCAGACCCTTCCACAATCGATCAGGTCACACCTCAGCCTTCTCTTCTCTCAAGAAAAGAGCCCCAGCCCTGTTCAGTCTGATGGGTATCACCTCTCAATTCTGGTATCACCTTTGTCAATCTTTTTTTGCACCTTCCCGAGTGCCTCGATGTCCTTGACATGGTTGCTTGGATTTAGGAACGCAGGAACAGGAGGAGGCCATTCAGCCCCTCGATCCTGTTCCACCACCCAATCACAAGATGGCTGATCTGCATCTTAACTCCATCTACCTGCCCTGGTTCCGTAATGGGGAGCGGGCGGGCAAGTGGAGCTGAGACCATGATCAGATCAGCCATGATCTTATTGAATGGCGGAGCAGGCTCGAGGGGTCAAATGGCCGACTCCCGCTCCTATTTCTTATGTTCTTATGTAACCCTTGACTAACCAAAGTTTATCAGTTTTGATATTTTTAATTGACCTCCAGCCTCAACTGCATTTTAAGATGAGAGAGAGTTCCAGATTCCCAGCACCCTTTGTGTGAAGAAGTGTTTCCTGACATCACCCCTGAATGGCCTGGCTCTAATTTTAAGGTGACGCCCCCGTGTTCTGGATTCCCCCCGCCAGAGGAAATAGTCTCTCTCTATCTACCCTATCAACATCTTTAACCATCTTAAACACCTCAATTAGGTCACCGCTTAATCTTCTATATTCCAGGGAATACAAGGCTAGTCCACGCAATGTGTCCTCTTAATTTAACCCTTTTAATGCCCGGGATCACTCTGGGGAATCTGGGCTGCTCCCACTCCAAGGCCAATATAGCAATCCTGGGGGACGGGGCCCAGAACTGGACACGGATGGGGCCTAACCAGAGCTCGATATAACTGTAGCGGCATTTCCACACCTTTACATTCCAGCCCCCTGGAGACACAGGAAACATCCCACTGGCCTCGAGCTGTCCACCGGCGTTGAGTGAATTCTGTACCTGGGCCCCTAAATCTCTCGGCTCCTCCACAGTCCTCGCTCATCGATCTTTCTTGGGTCCAAAGGGGATGAGCTCGCACTTCTCCACATTGAACCTCTGCCACAGGTTTGCCCACTCACTGAATCTATCCAACGTCCTTCATTGGTAGAGAAGCCCGAGGGTTCCTGAGGCCCTGAAAAGTGCAATATGAATCTCTCTTCCTCCCTTTCTGTCAATCTCTCCTTCTCTCTCTCTCTCTCTCTCTCTCTCAATCTTGTTTTTTCTTTCTTTCTTTCTTTCTTTCTTTCTTTCTTTCTTCTCGTTATCCTTCTCTCTTTCTCTCTTCCTCTCAATCGCTCCTCTCTCTCTCTGTCACACTCCTCTCTCTGTCAATCTCTTCCCCTCTCTCTCTCAATATCTCCTCTCTGTCAATCTCTCCTCTCTCTCTCTCCCTCAATATCGCCTCTCTCAATCGCCCCTTATCTCTCTCCCTCTCTCTCTCAATCTCTCCTCACTCTCCTCTCTGTCAATCTTTCCTCTCTCTCAATCTCTTTCTCTCTCTCTCTCTCTCAATATTTCTTTTCTCTCTCAATCTCCCCTCTCTCTCTCTCTCTCAAACTCTCCTCTCTCTCTCTCTCTCAATCGCTACTCTCTCTCCATCTCCTCCTTCCCTCCCTCCCTCGCTCGCTCCGTGTGCCGTGGAGCACCCCAGGGGTAGGTGCGGTGGGACACCCCGGGGACAGGTGCAATGGGGCAGCCCGGGGGCAGGTGCAGTGGGGCACCCCAGGGACAGGTGCAATGGGGCAGCCCGGGGGCAGGTGCAGTGGGGCACCCCAGGGACAGGTGCAATGGGGCAGCCCGGGGGCAGGTGCAGTGGGGCACCCCAGGGACAGGTGCAATGGGGCAGCCCGGGGGCAGGTGCAGTGGGGCACCCCAGGGACAGGTGCAGTGGGGCACCCCAGGGACAGGTGCAGTGGGGCACCCCAGGGACAGGTGTAGTGGGGCACCTCAGGGACAGGTGCAGTGGGGCACCCCAGGGACAGGTGTAGTGGGGCACCCCAGGGACAGGTGCAGTGGGGCACCCCAGGGACAGGTGCAGTGGGGCACCCCAGGGACAGGTGCAGTGGGGCAGCCCGGGGGCAGGTGCAGTGGGGCACCCCAGGGACAGGTGCAGTGGGGCACCCCAGGGACAGGTGCAGTGGGGCACCCCAGGGACAGGTGCAGTGGGGCACCCCAGGGACAGGTGCAATGGGGCAGCCCGGGGACAGGTGCAGTGGGGCACCCCAGGGACAGGTGCAATGGGGCAGCCCGGGGGCAGGTGCAGTGGGGCACCCCAGGGACAGGTGTAGTGGGGCACCCCAGGGACAGGTGCAGTGGGGCACCCCAGGGACAGGTGCAGTGGGGCACCCCAGGGACAGGTGCAGTGGGGCACCCCAGGGACAGGTGCAGTGGGGCAGCCCGGGGGCAGGTGCAGTGGGGCAGCCCGGGGACAGGTGCAGTGGGGCAGCCCGGGGGCAGGTGCAGTGGGGCACCCCAGGGACAGGTGCAGTGGGGCACCCCAGGGACAGGTGCAATGGGGCAGCCCGGGGGCAGGTGCAGTGGGGCACCCCAGGGACAGGTGCAATGGGGCAGCTTGGGGGCAGGTGCAGTGGGGCACCCCAGGGACAGGTGTAGTGGGGCACCCCAGGGACAGGTGCAGTGGGGCACCCCAGGGACAGGTGCAGTGGGGCACCCCAGGGACAGGTGCAGTGGGGCACCCCAGGGACAGGTGCAGTGGGGCAGCCCGGGAACAGGTGCAGTGGGGCACCCCAGGGACAGGTGCAGTGGGGCACCCCAGGGACAGGTGTAGTGGGGCACCCCAGGGACAGGTGCAGTGGGGCACCCCAGGGACAGGTGCAGTGGGGCACCCCAGGGACAGGTGTAGTGCAGGTTCCACTCACCTTGAAAGGAGCAGCGTGAGTGGGTTTTGAAAGCCAGGATTTACTGCTCGCCGTTTCTCGCAGGTTACGAAGAAGGGAGAAGTCCTGAACATCCATAACCAGGTTACCGTGGTGACGGTGGGCGTGACCTCCACAAGCCCTAACTTCACCCTCCCCAACGTCATGCTGCTGGCCCGACCCATTAACGCTTTGAAGGAGATGATGTGTAACTGCCAGGTTTCCGACGATAGATGCCCAATGGAACTCACCAGGTAAGGAAACTGGAAACCCTAGCCCCGGCCTAATGTTCGTTGTTGAGGAATCGCAGTGATGGCCAATGGCCAGTGGTGATGGGCAGGACCAAGGCTGCACGGGTTAGGAGAGAAGATGAGGAAAATTAAGACGTACTGATTAGGAACATAAGAACATAAGAATTAGGATCAGGAGTCGGCCATTCGGCCCCTCGAGCCTGCTCCGCCATTCAATGAGATCACGGCTGATCTTCGACCTCAACTCCACTTCCCTGCACTATCCCCATGCCCCATGATTCCCTTAATCTATCGCTCTCAGCCTTGAATATACTCAAAGACTGAGCCTCCACAGCCCTCTGGGGCAGAGAATTCCAAAGATTCACCACCCTCTGAGTGAAGAAATTTCTCCTCATCTCAGTCCTAAATGGCCGACCCCTTATCCTGAGACTGTGACCCCTGGTTCTCGACTCCCCAGCCCGGGGGGAAACATCCTCCCTGCATCTACCCTGTCAAGCCCTGCAAGAATATTATATGTTTCAATGAGATCACCTCTCATTCTTCTAAACTCTAGAGAATATCGGCCTAGTCTGCTCAATCTCTCCTCATAGGACAATTCCCCCATCCCAGAAATCAGTCTGGTGAACCTTTGTTGCACTCCCTCTATGGCAAGTGTATCCTTCCTTGGGTAAGGAGACCAAAACTGTGCAAAATACTCCAGGTGTGGTCTCACCAGGGCCCTGTATAATTGCAGTAAGACGTCTTTACTCTTAATACTCAAATCCTCTTGTAATAAAGGCCAATATACCATTTACTTTCTTAATTGGAGTTCAGAAGACTGATAGGTGATCTTATCGAAACATAATTGAAACATATAAGATTCTGAAGGAGCTTGTCAGGGTAGATGCAGAGAGGATGTTTCCCCTGGTGGGGGAATCTAGAACTAGGGGGGGTTTAGCTTCAGAATAAGGAGTCACCCATTTAAAATGGAAATGAGGAGGAATTTCTTCTCTCAGAGGGTCGTGACTCTGTGGAATTCTCTGCCCCAGAGAGCTGTGGAGGCTGGACCATTGAATATATTTAAGGCGGAGACAGACAGATTTTTGAGCGATAAGGGAGTCAAGGGTTATGGGGAGCGGGCGGGGAAGTGGAGCTGAGTCCATGATCAGATCAGCCACGATCTTATTAAATGGTGGAGCAGGCTCGAGGGGCCGAATGGCCTCCTTCTGTGCTGTAAGCTTCTATGATTGTACGAGGTGACAAATGTCATTCACTGGCGATGTGGGGCATCCTGAGGGTATCAGTACAACCCTTGCTCTATATGGGTTCTGGTTGCAATGCAATCAGCAGCAATGTCACAAATCAGCCACTTGGTGGCAGCAACCAACTGCTGCAGAAGCTGAAACATTAAACACTGCAAAACTCAAGGGTATGATGGGATTGTGGCTCAGGCTCATGATGTTTGTTTTGTTGCTAACTCAGACTGCGGATTTTAACAATGTGACTTCTTCAGCTCAACCAAAACTCAGCTGCCCCGTGTCCTAACTCGCACCGAGTCCCGCTCACCCATCACTCCCTGTGCTCGCTGCCCCATGTCCTAACTCGCACCGAGTCCCACTCACCCATCACCCCCTGTGCTCGCTGCCCCGTGTCCTAACTCGCACCGAGTCCCGTTCACCCATCACTCCCTGTGCTCACTGCCCCGTGTCCTAATTCGCACCGAGTCCCGCTCACCCATCACCCCCTGTGCTCGCTGTCCCGTGTCCTAACTCGCACCCAGTCCCGTTCACCCATCACCCCCTGTGCTCACTGCCCCGTGTCCTAACTCGCACCGAGTCCCGCTCACCCATCACCCCCTGTGCTCGCTGCCCCGTGTCCTAACTCACACCAAGTCCCACTCACCCATCACCCCCTGTGCTCGCTGCCCCGTGTCCTAACTCGCACCGAGTCCCACTCACCCATCACCCCCTGTGCTCGCTGACCTACATTGGTCTCGATTTCAAAATTCTCATCCTTGT
Source organism: Pristiophorus japonicus (assembly GCF_044704955.1). Taxonomy (NCBI): domain Eukaryota; kingdom Metazoa; phylum Chordata; class Chondrichthyes; family Pristiophoridae; genus Pristiophorus; species Pristiophorus japonicus. Next base: position 89,940,757 of record NC_091995.1, read on the forward strand.
TTTCAAATCCCTCCATGGCCCTCGCCCCCTCCCTATCTCTGTAATCTCCTCCAGCCCCACAACCCCCCGAGATGTCTGCGCTCCTCTAATTCTGCCCCCCTGACCATCCCTGATTATAATCGCTCCACCATCGGTGGCCGTGCCTTCTGTCGCCTGGGCCCCAAGCTCTGGAACTCCCTCCCTAAACCTCTCCGCCTCTCTACCTCTCTTTCCTCCTTTAAGACCCTCTTTAAAACCTACCTCTTTGACCAAGCTTTTGGTCCTCTGACCGAATATCTCCTTATGTGGCTCGGTGTCGAATTTTCGTTGATCATGCTCCTGTGAAGCGCCTTGGGACATTTTATTATGTTAAAGGCACTATATAAATGCAAGTTGTTGTTAAAGTAACAGTCCCTTCTCATTCTATCTTGCTGCGCGTCAGCTGCACAGTAGACCTCTTATTATTTTACCATGGGGGGCATCACGACTGAATCTGATGCTCTCTCAATTTAAAATTCTCATCCTTGTTTTCAAATCCCTCCGTGGCCTCGTCCCCTCCCTATCTCTGTAATCTCCTCCAGCCCCACAACTCCCCGAGATGTCTGCGCTCCTCCAATTCTGGCCTGGTGTACATTCCCAATGTCCTTTGCTCAACTATTGCTGGTCGTGTCTTCTGTTGCCTGGGCACCAGGTTCTGGAACTCCCTCGCTCAACCCCTCCGCCTCTCTCTCCTCCTTTAAAAATGCTCCTTAAAACCTACCTCTGTGATCAAGCTTTTGGTCACCTGGCCTAATTTCTCCTTCTGTGGCTCAGTGTCTTTTCTGCACAGTACTGGCCAGTGAGTTTTGATTCTGGGAGAATCTCAACGTTGAAGATCTGTACTCGTCGCCAGTTAGTAAGTCTCTACTTATCTGTAGAATAACTCCATGAGGCCTCGTGCTTTGCTTGAACTGCTGTGACCTTAGTCTCTTTATTGTAACTGCAGAGTGCCTTCACCCTGTGGTGACCAGCCTTTTATACAGCTCCTGTCTGGGCCTCCCACAGTTGCACCCTCTAGTGGTACCGTCATAGTATATACACAGAGTCTACTGTCAATTATTTCTCTGATTACAGTCCTGTGAAGAGCCTTGGGAGGTTTTGCTCTGTTAAAGGCGCTATATAAATGCAAGTTATAGTTCGTATCATTGGGCGCAGAGACAAACTGTGGAAAGTGAACGACTACGTTAAGAAGCTGACTGTTGAGGGTAGACATTCTGTCGGGTTAAATTGCAGTCAGTGCTTCACGCATTGGTGCTGCAGTCCCATGTGCGATACTTTTAACTCGCCTAGTTTTTTAATCTCTTATGATCTGTGCATAACTGGCCAGGCATTTATTGCCCATTCCTTATCCTCCCTGAGGTTTGACACAACTCAGCGACTTTCTAGGCCTTCATGGGGCAGTTAAGAGTCAACCGCATTGCTGTGGGTCTGGAGTCACGTATAGGCCCAGACCGGGTAAGGGCGGCGGATTTCCTCCCCTAAAGGGACATTAGTGAATCAGATGGGTTTTTACGACAATCTGACAGCTTCATGGTCCCACTCCAGGGACTTGAACACATAAATCTAGGCTGACACACCCAGTGCAGTGCTGAGGGAATGCCGCACTGTCGGAGGTGCCGTCTTTCGGATGAGATGTTAAACCAAGGCCCCCGTCTCTCTCTCGGGTGAATGAAAAAGATCCCAAGGCCACTATTTCGAAGAAGAGCAGGGGGAGTTAGCCCCGGTGTCCTGGGGCCAATATTTATCCCTCAATCGACATAACAAAAAAACAGATTATCTGGTCATTTTCACATTGCTGTGCGTGGGAGCTTGCTGTGCGCAAATTGGCTGCCGTGTTTCCCACATTACAACAGTGACTGCACTCCAAAAGTACTTCATTGGGCTGTAAAGCACTTTGGGACGTCCGGTGGTCGTGAAAGGCGCTACATAAATGCAAATATTTCTTTCTCCCCTTCCTTCCTTCCTACCTTTCTCTCCTTCCTTCCTCCCTACCTTTCTCTCCTTCCTTCCTTCCTTCCTTCCTTCCTTCCTTCCTTCCTTCCTTCCTTCCTTCCTTCCTTCCTTCCTTCCTTCCTTCCTTCCTTCCTTCCTTCCTACCTTTCTCTCCTTCCTTCCTACCTTTCTCTCCTTCCTTCCTTCCTACCTTTCTCTCCTTCCTTCCTTCCTTCCTTTCTTCCTTCCTTCCTACCTTTCTCTCCTTCCTTCCTTCCTTCCTTCCTCCCTACCTTTCTCTCCTTCCTACCTTTCTCTCCTTCCTTCCTCCCTACCTTTCTCTCCTTCCTTCCTTCCTTCCTTTCCTTCCTTCCTTCCTTCCTTCCTTCCTTCCTTCCTTCCTTCCTTCCTACCATTCTCTCCTTCCTACCTTTCTCTCCTTCCTTCCTCCCTCCCTACCTTTCTCTCCTTCCTTCCTTCCTTCCTACCTTTCTCTCCTTCCTTCCTTCCTTCCTACCTTTCTTTCCTTCCTTCCTTCCTTCCTTCCTTCCTTCCTTCCTTCCTACCTTTCTCTCCTTCCTTCCTACCTTTCTCTCCTTCCTTCCTTCCTTCCTACCTTTCTCTCCTTCCTTCCTTCCTACCTTTCTCTCCTTCCTTCCTTCCTTCCTTCCTTCCTACCTTTCTCTCCTTCCTTCCTTCCTTCCTTCCTACCTTTCTCTCCTTCCTTCCTTCCTACCTTTCTCTCCTTCCTTCCTTCCTTTCTACCTTTCTCTCCTTCCTTCCTTCCTACCTTTCTCTCCTTCCTTCCTTCCTTCCTACCTTTCTCTCCTTCTTTCCTTCCTAGCTTTCTCTCCTTCCTTCCTTCCTTCCTACCTTTCTCTCCTTCCTTCCTTCCTACCTTTCTCTCCTTCCTTCCTTCCTCCCTACCTTTCTCTCCTTCCTTCCTTCCTCCCTACCTTTCTCTCCTTCCTTCCTTCCTTCCTTCCTACCTTTCTCTCCTTCCTTCCTTCCTTCCTACCTTTCTCTCCTTCCTTCCTTCCTTCCTTCCTACCTTTCTCTCCTTCCTTCCTACCTTTCTCTCCTTCCTTCCTTCCTTCCTACCTTTCTCTCCTTCCTTCCTTCCTGCCTTTCTCTCCTTCCTTCCTTCCTTCCTACCTTTCTCTCCTTCCTTCCTTCCTTTCTATCGTCCCGGCTGCCCTTGCTCACAGTGATGATGATCTGAGTGTGTCCGTGCCAGGACTTGTCTCGAGCCCTCCGGTGCTGGGTTTGTGTGTGTGTAAGAATCGCTGATGCTGCCCGCCCCCAGACTGCTTGTATTTATTTCTCTCCCCCCCCCCCCCCACCACCCCCGCCCCGCTTTCTGTCGCAGGCTCTTCCCCCTGAGCTTTGTCAACATCTCCATCCACGACGTGTACAACCGGCGGCTACGCCTGAAGCTGGCCAACGGGCGGGCCTTCTACCTGCAGCTCTACGTGCACCCGGACTGCGAGAACGAGGTGTTTGAGCGATGGATGAAGCTGGTCACCCTGCTGCGCACCACCCCGGAGGATGTGTACGGCTACGAGGCTGTGACGCCCGAGATCGAGTGCATCCTGGAGCAGGGCAGCCGGGAGACCTCGGTCACCGAGCTCTCCGATTGGCAGCTGGAGCCGCCGGAGATGTCGCCGGTAAGTGGAGCTCGGGCCGCCGAGGGCGTCAGCACCTCATTCGCAGAGACCCCCTCCAGCCCCCGCCACCCCTCCCCTGCTTCCCCCCCCCCCACCCTCACCCTCCCCCCCCCCACGCCCCCACCTCGATCCTGTTCCACCGCCCAATCAGAACACGTCTGATCTGCATCTTAACTCCATCTACCTGCCCTGGTTCCATAACCCTGAATACTCTTGCCTAAACTCTCGCGAATATAGGCCTCGTCTACTCAATCTCTCCTCATTGACTGGCAAAGCAGGAATCAGTCTGGTGAATCTTCATTCCACTCCCTCTATGGGGAGCACTGAGATGGCAAGCCTTTAAGAAAGGATATACTTGCTTTGGAGGCAGTTCAGAGAAGGTTCACTCGGTTGATTCCGGGGATGAGGGGGTTGACTCACGAGGAAAGGTCGAGGAGGTTAACAGAGAATATAAGAACATAAGAAACGGGAGCAGGAGTAGGACAAACAGCCCCTCGAGCCTGCTCTGTCATTCCATAAGATCATGTCTGATCCGATCATGGACTCAGCTCCACTTTCCTGCCTGCCCCCCTAATCCCCTATCAGATAAGAAATTGTCTTAAATTTATTCAATGTCCCAGCTCCCACAGCTCTCTGAGGCAGCGAATTCTACAGATATACAACCCTCTGAGAGAAGAAATTTCTCCTCATTTCAGTTTTAAATGGGCGGCCCCTTATTCTAAGATGATGCCCTCTAGTTCCAGTCTCCCCCATCAGTGGAAGTATCCTCTCTGCATCCACCTTGTCAAACCCCCTCATAATCTTATACGTTTCGATAAGATCACCTCTCATTCTTCTGAACTCCAATGAGTAGAGGCCCAACCTACTCAACCTGTCCTCCATGAGTCAACCCCCTCATCCCTGGAATCAACTGAGTGAACCTTCTCTGAACTGCCTCCAAAGCAAGTATATCCTTTCTTAAGTATATCCTTGCCATCTCAGTGCTCCCCATAGAGGGAGTGGAATGAAGATTCACCAGACTGATTCCTGCTTTTCCAGTCAATGAGGAGAGATTGAGTAGACGAGGCCTATATTCGCGAGAGTTTAGGCAAGAGTATTAAAGGTTATGGAACCAGGGCAGGTAGATGGAGATCAGCCATGTTCTGATTGGGCGGTGGAACAGGATCGAGGGGCTGAATGGCCTTCTCCTGCTTCTATGTTCCTAAATCAATCCAGACATAAATATAAGATAGTCGCGAATAAAAACAATAGGGAATTCAGGAGAAACTTTGTTACCCAGACAATGTGGAACTTGCTACTACATGGAGTGGTTGAGGCGAATAGCAGAGATGCAAGTGGCCTGTTGTCCTTTATTGCAAGGGGGTTGGAGTATAAGAGTAAGGAAGTCTTGCTACAATTGTACAGGGTGGGACCACACCCGGAGTCTCCTTACCCAAGGAAGGATGTACTTGCCTTGGAGGCGGTGCAACGGAGGTTGATTAGGTTCATTCCTGGGATGAGAGGGTTGTCCTATTAGGCGAGATTGTGTAGAATGGGCCTATACATAGAAACATAGAAACATAGAAAATAGGTGCAGGAGTAGGCCATTCGGCCCTTCGAGCCTGCACCGCCATTCAATGAGTTCATGGCTGAACATTCAACTTCAGTACCCCCTACCTGCTTTCTCGCCATACCCCTTGATCCCCCTAGTAGTAAGGACTACATCCAACTCCTTTTTGAATATATTTAGTGAATTGGCCTCAACAACTTTCTGTGGTAGAGAATTCCACAGGTTCACCACTCTCTGGGTGAAGAAGTTTCTCCTCATCTCGGTCCTAAATGGCTTACCCCTTATCCTTAGACTGTGACCCCTGGTTCTGGACTTTCCCTGGATGCTCTAGAGTTTAGAAGAATGAGAGGTGATCTCATTGAAACATACACAATTCTTACAGGGCTTGACAGGGTAGATGCAGGGAGGATGTTTCCCCCCGGGCTGGGGAGTCTAGAACCAGGGGTCACAGTCTCAGGATAAGGGGTCGGCCATTTAGGACTGAGATGAGGAGACATTTCTTCACTCAGAGGGTGGTGAATCTTTGGAATTCTCTGCCCCAGAGGGCTGTGGAGGCTCAGTTGTTGAGTATATTCAAGACAGAGATCGATAGATTTTTGGATATTAAGGGAATCGGGCGGGAAAGTGGAGTTGAGGGCGAAGATCAGCCATGATCTTATTGAATGGCGCAGCAGGCTCGAGGGGCCGAATGGCCGACTCCTGCTCCTAATTCTTATGTTCTTATTTCCTCTGTCACCACCCCCACCTTCCCCGCAGCTCTGCTGAGGGCATACACTTTTCCAGAGGCCCCCTCTGCTCAACCTCCCACCCCTTCATCAGAATCATAGAATGGTTACAGCGCAGAAGAAGGCCATTCAGCCCATGCCGGCTCTCTGCAAGAGCACCTCAGTTCATCGCACTTCCTGCCTTTCGTCTACTCACCACACTCTCGGCCCTCCCCTTAAGTAATTTCTCCCAAATTACTGCTGAGGGAGCGCCGCACTGTCGGAGGAGCCGTCTTTCGGATGAGACGTTAAACCGAGGCCCCGTCTGCCCTCTCAGGCGGATATAAAAGATCCCGCGGGCACTATTTCGAAGAAGAGCAGGGGGAGTTCTCCCCGGTGTCCTGGGGTCAATATTTATCCCTCAATCAACATAAGGAATAAAACCGATTATCTGGGTCATTATCACGTTGCTGTGTGTGGGAGCTTGCTGTGCGCAAATTGGCTGCCGCGTTTACCCCCATTACAACAGTGACTACACTCCAAAAGTACTTCATTGGCTGTAAAGCGCTTCAGGACATCCAGGTTGTGAAAGGCGCTATATAAACCCTTTATTAGAATCTGATTTTAATCACTCCATCATTGGAATTCCCTCCCTAAACCTCCCGCCTCATTACTCTCTATCTTCTTTTAAGACACTCCTTGAAACCTAGCTCTTTGACCAAGCCACTGCCCTAATTTCTCCTGATGTGGTTCGGTGCCAAATTCTTTGTCTCATAACACTCCTGTGAAGCGTTCTTGGGACGTTTCGCTAAGTTAAAGGCGCTATATAAATAGAAGTTGTTGTTGTTGTTTATCAAACCCCTTCGTGATTCTGAACACCTCGATCAAATCTCCTCTCAACCGTCTCTGCTCCAAGGAGAACAACCCCAGCTTCTCCAGTCTATCCACCTAACCGAAGTCCCTCACCCCCTAGTATCACTCCAGTAAACCCCACTCCGAGACCATGAAATCTGTAATGTATTTGCTTCAGGGGTTCTTTGCTTAAGAATTCACAGCAACACATTGCTATTAAGAACTAGTTGGTTTATCAGCAAAGGTTTAACAATCACACGACACATTACCAGTTCATCCACTTGGTTCACAACTGCATGCCTCATCGTGGATGACTTAGACCCAACTGGCTGGGGTTTTATTGAGTCTTGCGAACATCACATGACTGGCTAAGCCACTCACAGTGCAACAGCTCTGCAAACTGGTGCGCATGCTCACAGGTGCGTATATTACAAGATCCACGAGGCACAAGTTTTATTTTTCAAAAGCAAAATACTGCAGATGCTGGAATCTGAAATAAAAACAGAAAATGCTGGAAATACTCAGCGGATCAGGCAGCATCTGTGGAGAGAAAAACAGAATTAAGGTTTCGGGTCTGTGACCCTTCGTCGGAACTGGCAATAATTCAAAATTTAACAGTTTCTTAAGGGGGAGGGGAGGAAAGAACAAAAGGGAAGGTCTGTGATAGGGGGGGGACGGCAGGAGAGATTAGAGAGACAAAAGGGATGATGGGCCGACTTGAGATGGTAATGGGACAAGTGAGGGAACAAAAGATGCGTCTAGATAGGGTGAGAATGGGGGAATTATCACCAGCTGCCGTGGGAAACACAGAGAGAGAGAAAATATATATAAGATCAGGGGGAGGTTTATAAAAAACAGGAGGGAACATAAGAACATAAGAAATAGGAGCAGGAGCAGGCCATACGGCCCCTCGGGCCTGCTCCACCATTCAATAAGATCATGGCTGATCCGATCATGGACTCAGCTCCACTTCCCTGCCCGCTCCCCATAACCCCTTATCCCCTTATCATTTAAGAAACTGTCTATTTCTGTCTTAAATTTATTCAATGTCCCAGCTCCCACAGCTCTCTGAGGCAGTGAATTCCTCAGATTTACAACCCTCTGAGAGAAGAATTTCTCCTCATCTCAGTTTTAAATGGACGCCCCCTTATTCTAAGATCATGACCTCTAGTTCTAGTCTCCCCCATCAGTGGAAACATCCTCTCTGCATCCACCTTGTCAAGCCCCCTCGTAATCTTATACGTTTCGATAAGATCACCTCTCATTCTTCTGAATTCCAATGAGTAGAGGCCCAACCTCCTCAACCTTTCCTCATAAGTCAACCCCCTCATCCCCAGAATCAACCGAGTGAACCTTCTCTGAACTGCCTCCACAGCAAGTATATCCTTTCGTAAATATGGAAACCAAAACTGCACACAGTATTCCAGGTGTGGCCTCACCAATACCTTATATAGCTGTAGCAAGACTTCCCTGCTTTTATACTCCATCCCCTTTGCAATAAAGGCCAAGATACCATTGGCCTTCCTGATCACTTGCCGTACCTGCATACTAACCTTTTGTGTTTCATGCGCAAGTACCCCCAGGTCCCGCTGTACTGCGGCACTTTGCAATCTGTCTCCATTGAAATAATAACTTGCTCTTTGATTTTTTTTTTCTGCCAAAGTCACACTTTCCAACATTATACTCCAGCTGCCAAATTTTTGCCCACTCACTTAGCCTGTCTATGTCCTTTTGCAGATTTTTTTTTGTGTCCTCCTCACACATTGCTTTTCCTCCCACCTTTGGATCGTCGGCAAACTGGGCGACGTGACACTCGGTCCCAAGAGAGTTATTTTTCACCGGACGACTTTTGTTACGAATATCACAGGAATCTCTTTTTTTTTTCCGCCCTTACATACGGCGCAATCATTCTTCTCCCTTTGTCTACTTTGTGTCTTCCCTCGCCCCCCCCCGCTTTAGGGCATGAGGGAGTTCTATGAGGCCAGCCATGCAAGCAGCAAGAAGAGTCGAATGAGCAAGAGCGAGGATTGCAGTGAGAGGACCCAGAGCAAAAGGAGCAAGAAAAGTGGATCCAGCAAAACGGGCGGGAGCGACGCTGACAGCGTGCCCGATTTCGACGAGGAACAAGAGCGCTGGCCTCCGGTCGAACCGTGGGTATTCCTGCTCGATACGTGGGGCGGGCTGGGGGGAGGTTCAAAGTCTCGGCCAATGGCTCGGCAGCTAGCTACTCCACGCCACTGAGTCAGCAGGTCGTGGTTTCGAGTCCCGCTCCGGAGACTCGAGCACATTGATCCAGGCTCACTCTCCGGCGGAGGGGCAGTGCTGAGGGAGCGCCGCACTGTCGGAGGGGCGGTGCTGAGGGAGCGCCGCACTGTCGGAGGGGCAGTGCTGAGGGAGCGCCGCACTGTCGGAGGGGCAGGGCTGAGGGAGCGCCGCACTGTCGGAGGGGCAGGGCTGAGGGAGCGCCGCACTGTCGGAGGGGCAGGGCTGAGGGAGCACCGCACTGTCGGAGGGGCAGTGCTGAGGGAGCGCCGCACTGTCGGAGGGGCAGGGCTGAGGGAGCACCGCACTGTCGGAGGGGCGGTGCTGAGGGAGCGCCGCACTGTCGGAGGGGCAGTGCTGAGGGAGCGCCGCACTGTCGGAGGGGCAGTGGTGAGGGAGCGCCGCACTGTCGGAGGGGCAGGACTGAGGGAGCCCCGCACTGTCAGAGGGGCAGTGCTGAGGGAGCGCCGCACTGTCGGAGATGCCGTCTTTCAGATGAGACGTTAAATCCGAGGCCCGTGTCTGCTATCTTGGGTGGACGTAAAATATCCTACGGCAGTATTTCGAAGACGAGCTCTCCCCTGTGTCCTGGGCCAATACTTAGCCCGCGCGGGGCGATTTCCCGCGGGGGATCGGAAAGGGGGTCGCCATCGGTCGGTGAGGGGTTGGAGCGTTTGCGATTCGGTGGGAAAGCGGGCAGTGCTGAAACCTGTTCCCATCGCTGCCGGCCCCGGGTGGGCCCATCCATCCGCCCCTGGTCAGTGAGGCCAATCTGCTCCGTTCCCACCTCTAATGGAGCTTATAGAGGAAGGCACTTTCAGCCCCCAAATCCCACCAATTGAAATTCAGTTAATTAAATAAATCTAAAACACAAAGCTAGTATCAGTCGTGGTGACCATGAAACTACCGGATTGTGGTAAAAATCCATCTGGTTCACTAATGTCCATCAGAGAAGGAAATCTGCCGTCCTTACCCGGTCTGGGCCGATATGTGATTCCAGACCCACAGCAATGTGGTTAACCCTTAACTGCCCCTCTGAAATGGCCCAGCGAGACACTCAGTTGTGTCCAAGAAGGCGGCTCACCACCACCTTCTCGAGGGCGATTCGGGACGGGCAATAAATGCCGGCCTTGCCAGCGACGCCCACATACCGCGAACAAAAATGATAGGTTTATAGGTTGTTGCCACATTGCAGATTTACCTCAGCTCTCGTTATGGTTTTATCCGACAGGCCGAAGAAAAAGAAGAAGGGTCGAGGTATGGCATTTGATGGACTGGCTCACGTTGTTTGGGTAAAATAGGAATGGTCAATGGGAGAGGTGGGTGGGCAAAGGGCCTTGATTCACCCGGTACTCCTGTGGCATCTCAGGCAGGATCTGACCTGTCAGCGCTGACCATGGTGGCTTAGCGGCTAACGACACAACATTAAGCCATAAAGACCACCACATCTGGCTACCATTCCGCTCGTAGCTAGCTACCCTCTAACGCTTCCCTCCAACGGCTCCCTTGGCCAGGGGAGGAGGAACGGGGGAAAACCAGCCAGATTTCTACTTGTGATCACAGCTTGCATTTATATAGCGCCTTTCACGTAGTTAAAATGTCCCATGGTGCTTCACAGGAGCAATTAATGATTCGCATTAATAGGTAGGGGGATATGGAAGCATTTTTTGACAACATTTGACACTGAACCACTTGCGATATTAGCACAGGTGAGGCAGAGCTTGGTCAAAGGGGTAGCTATGAAGGAGCATCTTAAAGGAGGAGAGAGAGGCGTCGAGTTTTAGGCTGAGTGTCATGTATTTTCTTCATGGGTTCTTTGCTTAAGAATTCATAGCTACACATTTGCTGTAAAGAGCTAGTTGCTTTAGTGGCAAGGTTTAACAATCAAATTGAACCTGACCAGTTCATCCACCAGGCTCACAACTGCATGCCTTATCGTGGAGAATCTGAACTCAACTGGCCGGGGTTTTATTGAGTCTTGTGAACATCATGTGACTGGCTGAGCCACTCACAGAGCAACAGCTCTACAACTATTTTAGTTACACCTGTAAATCAAATGCCCCCTAATTAAAGGCGGGAGGGGGGCACTAAAACTGACAATTTAAACAAACTTTAAATGGTCAAATTAAAATTTGGTTGCCGGGGGTGATGCTACTCTCCAGTCCCTCCGGCGCCCACCTCTTGCGGAAGGCTGCGAGCGTACCAGTGGACACCGCGTGCTCCATCTCCAGGGACACCCTGGCTCGATGTAACCGCGGAAGAGAGGCAGGCAGTCGGGCTGAACGACCCCCTCGACCGCCCGCTGCCTGGACTGGTTAATGACATGCTTGGCCAGGCCCAGGAGCAGGCCTACGAGGAGGCCCTCGGACCTGCCCGCTCCCCTCCGCACAGGGTGCCCAAAGATCAGGAGTGTGGGACTGAAGTGCAACCAGAATTTGAGGAGCAGCCCCTTCAAATGCAACAGCTCTACAAACCCGTGAGCATGTTCACAGATGCATGCATTACAGGAGGGAGTTCTGGAGCTTAGTTCCAAGCCAGCTGAAGGCACGGCCGCCAAAGATCAGAGTGGGGGGAGGGGAGGTGGGTGCAAGAGTACAGTATTAAAGGAGTGTGGTGATCTAGGCGGGTTGTAGGGCTGGAGAAAGAATTACAGAGATAGGGAGGGGTGAGACCATGGAGGGATTCGAACAAGCGAATGAGTACTTTAAAGTTGAGGTGCAGTAGCCGGAGCAGGAGCCAATGTAGGTCAGTGAGCACAGTGGGTGATGGATGAGCGGGACTCGGTGCAAGTTAGGGCACAGGGCAGAGAGCACAGGGGGTAATGGGTGAGCGGGACTTGGTGCGAGTTAGGATACGGGGCAGCGAGCACAGGGGGTGATGGGTGAGCGGGACTCGGTGCGAGTTAGGACACAGGGCAGAGAGCACAGGGGGTAATGGGTGAGCGGGACTTGGTGCGAGTTAGGGCACGGGGCAGCGAGCACAGGGGGTGATGGGTGAGCGGGACTCGGTGCGAGTTAGGACACAGGGCAGAGAGCACAGGGGGTAATGGGTGAGCGGGACTTGGTGCGAGTTAGGGCACGGGGCAGCGAGCACAGGGGGTGATGGGTGAGCGGGACTCGGTGCGAGTTAGGACACGGGGCAGCGAGCACAGGGAGTGATGGGTGAGCGGGACTTGGTGCGAGTTAGGGCACAGGGCAGAGAGCACAGTGGGTGATGGGTGAGTGGGACTTGGTGCGAGTTAGGACACAGGGCAGAGAGCACAGTGGGTGATGGGTGAGCGGGACTCAGTGCAAGTTAGGGCACAGGGCAGCGAGCACCGGGGGTGATGGGTGAGCGGGACTTGGTGCGATTTAGGACACGGGACAGTGAGCACAGGGGGTGATGGGTGAGCGGGACTCGATGCGAGTTAGGACACGGGGCAGCGAGCACAGGGGGTGATGGGTGAGCGGGACTCGGTGCGAGTTAGGACACGGGGCAGCGAGCACAGGGGGTGATGGGTGAGCGGGACTTGGTGCGAGTTAGGACAGGGGGTGATGGGTGAGCGGGACTCGGTGCGAGTTAGGACACGGGGCAGTGAGCACAGGGGGTGATGGGTGAGCGGGACTCGGTGCGAGTTAGGACACGGGGCAGAGAGCACAGGGGGTGATGGGTGAGCAGAACTTGGTGCGAGTTAGGACACGGGGCAGCAAAGTTTTGGATGACAGCATCCAAGATTTGTTTGGAGTTTGGAGGGATAGGAAAGATAAACTCAGAGAAGTAATAAACTTTGGAGCAGTGGTAAAGTAGAGCGAGAGACAAAACATTATTGAAGAGTGTACTGTACGCACCTGCATGCTCACGGGTTGATAGAGCTGTTGAATTTGAAGGGGCTGCTCCTCAAATTCAGTCCCACCCTCCTGATCTTTGGGCACCCTGTGCGGAGGGGAGCGGGCAGGTCGGAAGGCCTCCTCGTAGGACTGCTCCTGGGCACGGCCAAGGGGGCCATCAGCCGGTCCAGGCAGCGGGCGGTCGAGGGGGTCGTTCAGCCCGACTGCCTGCCTCTCTTCCGCGGTTACATCCGAGCCACGGTGTTGCTGGAGATGGAGCACGCGGTGTCCACTGGTACGCTCGTGGCCTTCCGCGAGAGGTGGGCGCCGGAGGGACTGGAGTGCATCATCATCCCCTGGCAACCAAATTTTAATTTGATCTGTTCAATGTCTAAAGTTTAATTTGTTCATTTGTTGGTTTTAGTGCCCCTTTAACCAAGGGGGCATTTGATTTACAGCTTCAATTAAAATAGTTGTCGAGCTGTTGAGTTGGGAGTGGCTTAGCCAGTCACATGATGTTCACAAGACTCAATAAAACCCCAGCCATTTGGGTTCGGGGGATCCACGTTGAGGCAGGTGGTTGTGAGCCTGGTGGATGAACCGATAATGTGTCGTGTGATTGTTAAACCTTTTGCTAATAAGTCAACTAGCTCTTAATAGCAACGTGTTGCTATGAATTCTTAAGCAACGAACCCATGAAGCAAATACATTACATAGAGAAAAAGAACTTGGAGGCTAGAGCTGAGAGAAGGGTTGTCTTCTGTCCGAATACAAGAAGATGCAGAACAGCTATCTCAGACCTCAGCTCCAGAATACCCTCCTTAAACTTCTCTGCTGCTCCCTGCCTCTCTGTCCACCCTTAAGACACTCCTTAAAACCTACCTCATTGACCAAGCATTTGGTCACCTGCCCTTGTCTCCTCATAGGGCTCTGTGTCACGCTTTGTCTCATTTACACTCCTGTGCACGGTTTGGGACATTTCTTTACATTCATAGACAGTCTCTCGTATCGAGGATGACTTGCTTCCACCGTCAAAAAGTTCACAGGTGTGTCAATGAAGGACCTAATATTCCGGATCCCGAACTATATGTTGAAGGGTGGAAGATGCCTGTGCGTGGATTTTTTTAATGTGGGGTGGCCGTTGCACATCAGCCACCACACGGGCTTGACAGAGCCAGGTCTTGGTCCAGTGGCAAGGGTTAACCAGGACGACTGGAGACCAGCTCTGCTGCACGGACCTAGTGCGCACACATATATCGCACAGTGTGGGCTGGGCCCGTGCTGCCCCTGGCCAGCTAGGACTGAGATGAGGAGAAATTTCTTCACTCAGAGGGTGGTGAATCTTTGGAATTCTCTGCCCCAGAGGGCCGTGGAGGCTTAGTCTTTGGGTATATTCAAGGACACCCTCAAAACCTCCTTGATAAAGTGCAACATCCCCATCGACACCTGGGAATTACATTAAAGGCACTATATAAATGAAGGCCATTGTTGATCTCCTCCCTGCTTGCTCACTGGTGAAAGAAAGGCTCATTGTACCATCTCCTCTTCTGACGCATTCTTTCCCAGCGCCTCAACACCATGGGACTCCTCTCCGTCGGTATTCGCTGCTTAAGAACATAAGAATTAGGAGCAGGAGTAGCCCCTCGAGCCTGCTCCACCATTCAATAAGATCATGGCTGATCTTCGACCTCAACTCCACTTACCCACCATGTCCCCATATCCCTTAGTACCCAAAATTCTATCGATCTCGGTCTTGAATATCATCATCCTCATCGGCAGTCCCTCGAAATCGAGGATGACTTCCTTCCAGTCTAAAAGTGAGTTCTCAGGTGACTGTACAGTCCAATACGGGAATTACAGTCTCTGTTACAGGTGGGACAGACAGTGGTTGAAGGAAAGGGGTGGGTGGGACTGGTTTGCCGCACGCTCCTTCTGCTGTCTGCGCTTGTTTTCTGCACGCTCTCGGCGACGAGACTCGAGGTGCTCAGCGCCCTCCTCCACTTATGGCGGTCTTTGGCCAGGGATTCCCAGGTGGCGATGGGGATGTTGCACTCTATCAAGGAGGCTTTGAGGGTGTCCTTGAATGTACTCAACGACTGAGCCTCCACAGCCCTCTGGGGCAGAGAATTCCAAAGATTCACCACCCTCTGAGTGAATGAATTTCTCCTCATCTCAGTCCTAAATGGCTGACCCCTTATTCTGAGACTGTGACCCCTGGTTCTAGACTCCTCAGCCAGAGGAAACATCCTCCCTGCATCTACCCTGTCAAGCCCTGTAAGAATTTTTCACCTCTCATTCTTCTAAACTCTGGAGAATATCGGCTGAATCTCTCCTCATAGGACAACCCTCTCAAATCCTGCTCCCTCTTCCAATCTACAGGCTCTTGTAACCCAAACTTGGGATGACCTTTTGTCATCTTGTCTTCCCTTTTAATAGAAACATAGAAAATAGGTGCAGGAGTAGACCATTCGGCCCTTCGAGCCTGCACCGCCATTCAATAAGATCATGGCTGATCATTCCCTCAGTACCCATTTCCTGCTTTCTCTCCATGGCCCTTGATCCCCTTAGCCGTAAGAACATAATAAGAACATAAGAATTAGGAACAGGAGTAGGCCATTTAGCCCCTCGAGCCTGCTCCACCATTCAACAAGATCATGGCTGATCAGCTCCAGTTACCCGCCCGCTCCCCATAACCCTTAATTCCCTTATTGGTTAAAAATCTATCCATCTGTGATTTGAATACATTCAATGAGCTAGCCTCAACTGCTTCCTTGGGCAGAGAATTCCACAAATTCACAACCCTCTGGGAGAAGAAATTCCTTCTCAACTCGGTTTTAAATTGGCTCCCCCATATTTTGAGGCTGTGCCCCCTAGTTCTAGTCTCCCCGACCAGTGGAAACAACCTCTCTGCCTCTATCTTGTCTATCCCTTTCATTATTTTAAATGTTTCTATAAGATCACCCCTCATCCTTCTGAACTCCAAGGAGTAAAGACCCAGTCTACTCAATCTATCATCATAAGGTAACCCCCTCATCTCCGGAATCAGCCTAGTGAGTCGTCTCTGTACCCCTTTTCATCAAACACGATGGGGGTCTTGAGCCTTGAGCTTTGGCCTGTCATTTGAGGAGTCTAGAACCAGGGGTCACAGTCTCAGGATAAGGGGTCGGCCATTTAGGACTGAGATGAGAAGAAATGTCTTCACTCAGAGGGTGGTGAATCTTTGGAATTCTCTGCCCCAGAGGGCTGTGGAGGGTCAGTCGTTGAGTATATTCAAGACAGAGATCGATAGATTTTTGGGTTCTAAGAAAATCAAGGGATATGGAGATCGGGCAGGAAAGTGGAGTTGAGGTAGAAGATCAGCCACGATCTCATTGAATGGCGGAGCAGGCTCGAGGGGCCGTATGGCCCACTCCTGCTCCTAATTCTTATGTTCTTATGTTTCTCAATTAAAACAACACACGTAAAGACGAGTTTTTCATCCTATCACTCTGGAATGGATTTAGATCCAGGCTTCAGCGTTGAGAGATGAGATTGGCAACAGACTGTGTCGACCACCTCACCCCATTCAGTTCCCCATGAAAACTCATTGAAACATACAAGATTCTGAGGGGGCTTGACAGGGTAGATGCAGGGAGGATGTTTTCCTCTGGTTGGAGAGTCTGGAACCAGGGGTCACAGTCTCAGGATAAGGGGTCGGCCATTTAGGACTGAGATGAGGAGAAATGTCTTCACTCAGAGGGTGGTGAATCTTTGGAATTCTCTGCCCCAGAGGGCTGTGGAGGCTCAGTCTTTGAGTATATTCAAGGCTGAGATCGATAGATTTTTGGACTCTCGGGGAATCGAGGGATATGGGGATCGGGCGGGAAAGTGGAGTTGAGATCGAAGGTCAGCCACGATCTCATTGAATGGCGGAGCAGGCTCGAGGGGCCGAATGGCCGACTCCTGCTCTCATTTCTTAGGAAAATGCTGAGTTAAAGGTCTTCAGAATTCTGACCGATGTCGTTGCTTGTGTTGGCAGGGTCTATTGGTTTCAATTTCTTCAATAAGGCGGAGAAGGCGGATGAGAAAGAAGAGGAAAAGGTCAAGGAGAAGCCGGCACGGCCCGTCGCCCAAGAGCCGAGGGAACGGGATGAGAAGGAGAAAGGCGGCAGGACGAGGGCGGACGTTGGGAAGAAAAAGCAGAAAGATAAATCGAAGGGCAAGGAGGACAAAGGGGAGAAGGAGATGAAGAAGCAGCGAGAGAAGGCGGAGAAGCAGAAGGTGAAAGAGGAGAGGCAGATGGAGAAGGAGAGGCAGCAGAGGGAAAAGGCGGAGAAGAAGCAGCGGGAGCGGGAAGGCCGCAAGCAGAAGCGGGGGGGGGAGGAGGACAAGCGGGGGGGCAAGGACAAGGAGAAGCGGCGGCAGCAGAAGGAGGAGAGGCAGCGGGAGAGGGAGTTCAAGCGGCGGGAGAAGGAGGAGAAGAGGCAGCGGGAGAGGGAGGACCGCAAGCAGAAGCGGGGCAAGGAGGACAAGCGGGGGGGCAAGGGCAAAGAGAAGAGGGAGCGGGGCAAAGAGGAGAGGGAGCGGGAGAAGGAGCGAGAGAAAGGGGAGAAGGAGCGAGAGAAAGGGGAGAAGGAGCGAGAGAAAGGGGAGAAGCTGCGGGGGGGTAAGGAAGACAAGAAGCAGAAGGACAAGAAGAAAGGCAAAGCGCCTGACTCCAAGCCCAAGGGCAACAAAGAGAAAATAGATGGCCAAGATATGGATGAGGCGGTGCGCGAGTTGAGAACAAGGGTGGAGAGGAGTCTGGAGCGCGATCAGATGTAACTAAAGCAACAAGGAGCACTGCCCACCATGCAAGAGCTCAGCAGAGAAAGCAGCTGTTTAAATGTATTAGAACAGGTCGAATGTGCCCAATGTGAACGGGGAATAAAATGCTTCATTGCAGTTTATTTTCGTTTTGACAAAGGTTAAAGGTCAAACTTCACTCCCCAAAATGCGCCAAAAGTACACCCACTTTTAGTTCCCCGCATCCGTTGACCGCGATCGGGATAGGCGAACAGCTAACTCTAGTATTCCCATATATCTGCTCCCTGACATTTTTTTTTCCTCCCCCCCCGCCCCCTCTCAAAGTCGCCAAATCGTTTTGTTATGTCACTTCCTGTTTCGGGAGCAGTTGGCCGACAACGTTAGATTAAAAACGAAACATCTTTCAAACCTTACTTTTTTTTCCGTTCTTATGTACAAAAATTCAACTCTGTTCAACGAGAAACGCAAGCAACATTTGATAAAAGAAAGACTTGCATTTATATAACGACCGCCGGACGTGCTCGGAGCGCTTTACAGCCAAAGAAGTACTTTTTAATGTGGGACACGCGGCAGCCAATTTGCGCACAGCAAGCTCCCACAAACAGCAATGTGATAATGACCCAGATAATCTGTTTTCGCTGTGTTGAGGGATAAATATTGGCCCAGAACACCGGGGATAACCCCTTTGCTCTTCTTCAAAATAGTGGCCGTGGGATCTTTTATGTCCACCTGAGAGAGCAGACGGGGCCTCGGTTTAAGGTCTCATCTGAAAGACAGCACCTCCGACAGTGCGGCGCTCCCTCAGTACTGCCCCTCTGACAGTGCAGTACTCCCTCAGTACTGTCCCTCCAACAGTGCGGCGCTCCCTCAGCACTGCACTGGGAGCGTCAGCCTGGATTTTTTTGTGCTCAAGTCCCTGGAGTGGGACTCGAACCCACAACCGCCTGACTCAGAGGTGAGAGTGCTGCCCACTGAGCCACAGCTGACACAATAAAATAATTTGGACCCCACCTTATTCCCCACTTGGCACTTTTCGAAAGCATTTCAAAAGGGTCCATTTACCCAGCACATCCCTCTGACATTCCAGGTGGCTCATCTTCCCTTTGCCCTCCCCCATACCCCCCACCCCCCACCATCTCCTCTCCGGTCACAAAATTCCCCCGTCCCTTTTCCGAAAGTGCTAGGGACCACGTGCACACCTATACCTCTAGTGCCGTCTCTCAGATGAGACGTTAAACCGAGGCACCCATCTGCTCTCTCCGGTGGACGTAAAAGATCCCACGGGCACTATTTCAAAGAAGAGCGGGTGGGGGTGGGGAGGGGGGCGAGGGGAGGGGTAGTGTTTCATCCCACAACCAACGTCTCTGAAAAAAAAAAACAATTGAGCCGGTCGTGATCACGGTGGTGTTTGTGGGATCTTATTTTGCACACATTGGCCTTTTCCTACATTCATTCATTCATAGGGGGCAGTCCCTCGGAACCGAGGAAGACTTGCTTCCACTCCTGAAGTGAGTTGTTTGGTGGCTGAACAGTCCAATACAGGAGCCACAGACCCTGTCACATGGTGGGGCAGATATTCGTCGGGGGAAGGCGGGGTGGTGGGACTGGTTTGCCGCACGCTCCTTCCGCCGCCTGCGCTTGACCGCTTCACGCTCGCGGCGTCGAGACTCGAAGAGCTCAGCGCCCTCCCGGATGCACTTCCTCCACCTCGGGCGGTCCTCGGCCAGGGTCTCCCAGGTGTCGGTGGGGATGTTGCACTTTATCAGGGAGGGTTTGAGGGTGTCCTTGTAACGCTTCTGCAGCGACTACGCCACCAAAGAAAAAGTACTTCACTGGCCGGAAAGCTCTTTGGAACATCCTGAGGCGGCTATATAAATGCAAGTCTTTCTGTTCACCCCCCCCCCCCCACCCCTCCCGCCCCTCCGCAGCTCACCTCGCGCACCGTGACGTTGACCTAAGTGAGGTCGGTCATGCCTCGGCAAACGGCTGCGGCTTCTCCGCCTCCCCCAAGGCCCCAAGACCAGCCGGCCTGGGGGTTTGGTCACACAGGCACCCCTCTGCTTGTGAGGGAGCTCGGAGAGCTATCAGACCACGGTGGGGGAGGGGGCATCACAGCTGGATCTTATCCCGCCTGTAAGGAAATCTTTTTAAACTCAATTAAATGATTCCTCATGATTCAGGCGCGAGCGTCTGGTCCAAATGCAAGTTTATTACTCAGACACAATCATACAATGGTGATCACCATTCTACAATAACAACAACAACTTGTATTTATATAGCGCCTTTAACGTCCCAAGGTGCTTCACAGGAGACCAAAACTTTAACACCGAGCCACATAAGGAGATGACCAAAAGCTTGGTCAAAGAGGTAGGTTTTAAGGAGCGTCTTGAAGGAGGAAAGGGAGGTAGAGAGGCGGAGAGGTTTAGGGAGGGAGTTCCAGAGCTTGGGGCCCAGGCAACAGAAGGCACAGCCACCGATGGTGAAGTAATTATAATCAGGGATGCTCAAGAGGGCAGAAATAGAGGAACGCAGACATCTTGGGATGGTTGTGGGGCTGGAGGAGATTACAGAGATAGGGAGGGGGCGAGGTCCATGGAGGGATTTGAAAATAAGGATGAGAATTTTGAAATTGAGGCGTTGCTTAACTGGGAACCAATGTAGGTCAGCGAGCACAGTGGGGTGATGGGTGAGCGGGACATGGTGCGAGTTAGGACACGGGCAGTGAGCACAGGGGGTGATGGGTGAGCGGGACATGGTGCGAGTTAGGACACGGGGCAGCGAGCACAGGGGGTGATGGGTGAGCGGGACATGGTGCGAGTTAGGACACGGGCAGTGAGCACAGGGGGTGATGGGTGAGCGGGACATGGTGCAAGTTAGGACACGGGGCAGCGAGCACAGTGGGGTGATGGGTGAGCGGGACTTGGTGCGAGTTAGGACACGGGGCAGCGAGCACAGGGGGTGATGGGTGAGCGGGACATGGTGCGAGTTAGGACACGGGCAGTGAGCACAGGGGGTGATGGGTGAGCGGGACATGGTGCAAGTTAGGACACGGGGCAGCGAGCACAGTGGGGTGATGGGTGAGCGGGACTTGGTGCGAGTTAGGACACGGGGCAGTGAGCACAGGGGGTGATGGGTGAGCGGGACTCGGTGCGAGTTAGGACACGGGCAGCCGAGTTTTGGATGACCTCTAGTTTACGTAGGGTAGAATGTGGGAGGCCGGCCAGGAATGCGTTGGACTTGTACAACCTAGTTTCCTGCAGACCCAAGCTGATCAAGTTTGGCCTCCATCGGTGTTGGACATTCGACCGCCCCTTGAGCTCCAACCACAAGACGGTACTTAATACCCGTTTCTTTGTACCTCTCTTTTGTCATTGGTCACGTGTTCAAAAACCTCCCAGTCATTCTTAAAGTATCCTCCTCTTTAATGTGAGTCATATCGCATGATGCCCAGAATGTATATTGAAGCGAGTTCCCTTCTCCGCACCTTGACATAATGGCCATCTTGATGGTTCAACTGTTAATCAGTTTAAAGAATGAACTTGCATTTATATAGCGCCTTTCATGACCTCAAGCCGTCCCAAAGCGCTCACAGCCAATTCGGTACTTTTATTTTGAAGTGTAGTCGCTGTTGTAATGTGGGAAACGCGGCAGCCAATTTGCGCACAGCAAGCTCCAACAAACAGCAGTGAGATAATGTTTCTATTAAAAGTGATGTTGGTTGAGGGATGAATATTGGATGATTTAGAACTCCTCTGCTCTTCTTCCAGTAGTGGCCGTGGGATCTTTCACGTCCACCCCGAGAGAGCAGACGGGGCCTCGCTTTAAACGTCCAAAAGACAACTCAATATGTGGCACATCCATCCACCTGGCTCTTCTTCAAGAGTGACCTTGGTCACCGAGCGATGTTCTGGCTGTTATACCATTGAGGAGATGGGGTGAGGGGGTGGGGGGGAGAATAATTTTCAGCCAATCCCCATCCCATTATGGCATTTATCCAAATGCACTTTAATCTGTCATCCTGCCTTAACATTGCAAAAGGAATGTGACGGATGCAGAGAGGATGTTTCCACTGATAGGGGAAACTAAAACTCGGGGACATAGTCTCAGAATAAGGGGCCACCCATTTGAAACTCAGATGAGAAATTTCTTCTCTGAGGGTTGTAATTCTGTGGAATTCTCTGCCCCAGAGAGCTGTGGAGGCTGGGACATTTGAATATATTTAAGGTGGAGATAGACAGATTTTTGAACGATAAGGGAGTGAAGGGTTATGGGGAGCTGAGTCCATGATCGGATCAGCCATGATCTTATTGAATGGCGGAGCAGGCTCGAGGGGCTGAATGGCCTCCTCCTGCTCCTATTTCTTATGTTCTTTGTGACCATGAGGCTTTCGAATTGTCGTAAAAACCCATTTGGCTCACTAACGTCCTTTCGGGAAGGAAATTTGCTGTCCTTACCCGGTCTGGGTCTAACTGTGTCTCCGATCCCACTCCAAACTAATTGAGTCTTAAGTGCCCTCTGAAGGAGCCTAGCAAACTGCTCAGTTGACCCACCGCCACCTTCTTAGTGCAGTTAGGGATGGCCAATCAATGGCAACCTTGCCAGCAGTGCCCACATCTCTGGAATAAAGAAAGACTGGCATTTATATAGCGCCTTTCACGAGCACCGGACGTCTCAAAGCGCTTTACAGCCAATGAAGTACTTTTTCGGAGTGTAGTCACTGCTGTAACGTAGAGAAACACAGCAGCCAATTTGCGCACAGCAAGCTCCCACAAACAGCAACATGATAATGACCCAGATCATCTGTTTTTGTTATGTCGATAAATATTGGCCCAGGACACCGGGGAGAATTCCTCTGCTCTTCTTCGAAATAGTGGCCGTGGGATCATTTACGACCACCTGAGAGAGCAGGCGGTGCCTCGGTTTAAGGTCTCATCCGAAAGAAGGATGAATATATATTATTCGTGATAATGAATATATAGTAATCAGTGGGCTAAAATATAGCACGCTGGGGATATTGAAACCACAGGAAGGCGAGGACCCTGGCTGGTTCTTCACCTCCTTGGTGCTGAGGCTAACTGCGCCCCAACTGGGATCAGTGAACTCACGACAGATCAGGCATTGAATCATCGAGGCTGTATGGTCTGGAGCGTACTGGACAGTACACATTTCCGGGAGGCCGTAACAGAAGCGCTTGTGTGGTATGGTAGTGTAGCCACCCACAGCTCATGAGTTCAAATCCTCCCGTGACAAGTTTAAAATTAATTCTCGGGATGTGCACGTCGCTATCAAGTTCGGCATTTATTGCCCATCCCCAATTGCGAAGGTGGGGAGGGGCTCCTTCTTGAACCGCTGCAGTCCCGTGTGGTGACAGTGCTCCCACAGTGCTGTCAGGGAGGGAGTTCCAGGATTTTGACCCAGCGGTGATGAAGTATCGACCGACATAGAATCAGAGAAATTTACAGCACAGAAGGAGGCCATTTCGGCCCATCGTGTCCGCGCCGGCCGACAAAGAGCTATCCGACCTAATCCCACTTTCCAGCCCTCGGTCCGTAGCCCTGTAGGTTACGGCACTTCAAGTGCACATCCAAGTACTTTTTAAATGTGGTGAGGGTTTCTGCCTCTACCACCCTTTCAGGCAGTGAGTTCCAGACCCCCACCACCCTCTGGGTGAAGGAATTTCCCCTCAAATCCCCTCTAAACCTCTTACCAATTATTTTAAATCTATGCCCCCTGATTGTTGACCCTCTCTGCTAAGGGAAATAGGTCCGTCCTATCCACTCTATTTAGGCCCCTTATAATTTTATACACCTCAATAAGGTCTTCCCTCAGCCTCCTCTGTTCCAGAGAAGACAAACCCAGCCTATCCAATCTGTCCTTATAGCTAAAATTCTCCAGTCCTGGCAACATCCTCGTCAATCTCCTCTGCACCCTCTCCAGTGCAATCACATCCTTCCTGTAATGTGGTGATCAGAAGTACACGCAGTGGCCTAACTAGTGTTTTATACAGTTCTAACATAACCTCCCTGCTCTTGTATTCTATATGCCCAAGTCAGGACGGTATGTGTGACTTGGAGGGGACCTTGGGGGTGAAGGTGTTCCCATACACCCTGCTGCCCTTGTCCTTCTAGCTGATGGAGGCTACAGGGGAAGGAAATTGAATTCAATTTGTGATACAGCCACATTATAAAAGGCCAATCGGTTCACTATATTATGGTTCAGATACAGTGGATAGGAAGGACCCATTTCCCTTAGCAGAGGGGCCAATAACCAGGGGGCATAGATTTAAAGTAATTGGGAGGAGGTTTAGAGGCGAAATGTTTTCACCCAGAGGGTGGTGGGGGTCTGGAACTCACTGCCTGAAAGGGTGATAGAGGCAGAAACCCTCACCACATTAAAAAAGTACCTGGATGTGGACGTGAAAAGCCGTAACCTACAGGGCTACGGACCGAGAGCTGGAAAGTGGGATTAGGCTGGGCGGCTCTTTGTCGGCCAGCGCAGACACGATGGGCCGAATGCCCTCAGTGGATGAACTGGTAATGTGTAGTGTGATTGTTAAACCTTTGTTAATAAGCCAACTAGTTCTTAATAGCAGTGTATCGCTACGAATCTTTAAGCAAAGAACCCATGAAACAAATACATTACAGCCTCCTCCCGTGCAGTAAATGTCTAAGATTCTATGATATCCAATGGAAGGTACACCATCACCTGGTCTGGCCTACACGTGACTCCTGCCCCACACTACACGGTCAACTCTAAACGCCCTCTGCAAGCCGCGATGTTGTAAAATGAAGTGCGGCCCACCATCACCTTCTCCGGGAAATTAGGGATGGCCAATAAACATGTCCGCATGCTGGAAACAAATTTAAAAAAAAACAATTTTGTTTGGTTAACTTTTCACCCCCCAAAAAATCACCATAGCCAAAAGTAGCCTATGAGGTGAAAGTTTAAAAGAATTACACTGTTGTTGCTCCAATTTATTGTTTCCCTTTTTTAAAAGACTAAACTCACACATTAGTCCTCTGATGTTTGCAGTCCACGTGGTTTTTAATGGGTTTTGTTCAGGTGGTGAGGCCTCTTCTCTGAGCTGCTCCTGATGTTGGTGTGTCGGGTTTGCCAGTATTACTGGTGTGACCGGGGCCTGTTCCTGGTGCTGTCTTGCAGTCTAGGCCTGTGGGCATTGGCGGAGGCAACAGGCCACCTCCTAGATGCGAAGTGACTCCTTCCACCCTTTGCACCGTCCGCTCTAATCCTCCCCTTCTCCCTCCTGCCTGGGAGACGGGCCCCATCTCCGTCGTAGCATGGAAGACTGTGGACTTTGGATGTAGCTCAGCCAGTAGTGCCTGTATCCATTCTCTCCTCTGACGATCGTGCATTGACCTAGACTGGTCATGCAAGAGTTGGTGTTCACTGACAGACCTTTCCCTGCAAGCAAACACAATTTCCTTTCAAAGTTAACCAGAACCCCCACATCTCAGTCTCCACATTCTCTACAGCAGGGCTTCTCTCAACCAATGGTCTCTTGGCCAACCCTTCCCACTTTCCACCCGCGATTTAAAAATTCTCATCTTTGTTTCCAAGTCCCTCCATGGCCTCGCACCCCTCTTCCCTGTCCCTGTATCCTCCTCCAGCGCTATAGCCCTCCGAGATCCCTCCACTCCTCCAATTCTGGCCTCTTGCCTGTCATGTTTGTAACCTTCACATAACTGTAACCTTCATGTAACAACACTGTACACTGTATACACCTGATAAATGCACACCTTGACCACAGGGGGTGAACTTGTGGGAGACACTCCTCACCTGGCCATCCAGGTATATAAAGGGAGGTCCCACGCAGGGTCAGCACTCCTTGGTCCTGGGAATAAAGGTACAGGTCACAGAGTGACCTTGTCTGCAGTATGTACCTTGTGTTGATTTGCTGTAGTGTGTAAGGACACAACATTGCCCATCCTCAATTTCCATCGGTCCACCATTGGCTACTGCGCCTTCAGCTGCCTGGGCCCCAAGCTCTGGAACTCCCTCCCTAAACCTCTCCACTTCTCCGCCTCTCTCTCTCCTCCTTTAAGACGCTCCTTAAAACCTACCTCTTTGACCAAGCTTTTGGTCGCCTGTCCTAATATCTTCTTACGTGGCTCGGTGTCAAATATTGTTTGATAATCGCTCCTGTGAAGTGCCTTGGGACATTTATGTTAAAGGCGCTATATAAATGTAATTTGTTATTGTTTTGGTCAAAACGATTCCCCAAATGCTGGAAATCCAATCTCTTGAAGTATAGGCAACTCGACCCTAGTGGCTGTAAGGATAGACTATTAAATAGAATAAGCCAGTTGGCATTAATTAGAATGAGGTCAAATTGATGTAGAATATCTGTAGGGTTATCCGGTTAAAACGCACACCAGACAGACACAAATACACAGTGTGAGGAGGAGAGTAAATCGCTGATTAGACTCCAGTGTCAATCGGGAATAAATTCCTTTTGCAATCAAGATCGGAAGAGATGAGGGATTAAAGGCTTTAAAAAAAATTTGTTCCTGGAATGTGAGCGTCGCTGGCAAGGCCGGCATTTATTGCCCATCCCTAATTGCCCCTTGAGAAGAGGGGCAGTTAAGAGTCAACCACGTTGCTGTGGGTCTGGAGTCACATATCGGCCAGACCGGGTAAGGGCAGCAGATTTCCTTCCCTAAAGGACATCAGTGAACCGGATGGGGTTTTTACAGTAATCCTGCAGTTTCATGGTCACCATTACTGACAGTAACTTTTCATTCCCAATTTTACTTAATTAACGGAATTTAAATTCCCCAGCTGCCGTGGTGGGATTTGAACTCATGTCTCTGGATCATTAGTCCAGGCTTCAGGATTACTGGCCCAAAAACATAACCACTATGCTACCATACAGAGAATC
Organism: Pristiophorus japonicus; assembly: GCF_044704955.1. Taxonomy (NCBI): domain Eukaryota; kingdom Metazoa; phylum Chordata; class Chondrichthyes; family Pristiophoridae; genus Pristiophorus; species Pristiophorus japonicus. The sequence continues at coordinate 89,967,231 of NC_091995.1, forward strand.
CTAACATGCGACAGTGCATGAGGAACCTATTGGCCTAGCGATAGGTCTCAGGCGGTGGCATATGATTGGCGGTAAAGGATTAGCCAACCCTTATACGCAGCGCCTGATATTCAGATCCAATGCGCTCGTTTTGCACCACGAATCTCTCGGCCACAGAGTGTGATAAACCTAAAAGATGTTCATTGAAGTGGACGGGAATGATAGCAGCGTGACCCAGCCACTACACAAGCTGACCCACCAACAGAAGGTAACGCGGTAGTTAACCCTGTAGGTACAGGCCTTGGCTACCCTGTATAGTCTGACCCGGGACAACTGCGAGCGATGGAGAGCAGCCCGCTCTCCAGACTCAGTGAAAGATGGAACCATTTCGAAGAAGATCCGGCGAGTTCTTCCCGGTGTCGTGGCCAAAAATCTATCCTTCAATCAATATCACAAAAAACACATTGTCTGGTCGTTATCACATGGCTGCTAGTGGGAGCTTGCTGTGCGCAAATTGGCTGCCGTGTTTCGGAGAAAGAATTACAGTTCTATGGCAGCTCTCACGGTCACCGAACGTCTCAATGCACTTTACAGCCAGTGCAGTACTTTTGGAGTGTGGTTACTGTTGTAATGTAGGAAACACGTTCATTAATGTCCCTTTAGGGAAGGAAATCTGCCGCCCTTACCCGGTCTGGGCCTATACGTGACTCCAGGCCCACAGCAATGTGCTTGACTCTTAACTGCCCCTCTGAAATGGCCCAGTGAGCCACTCCATTGCACCAAACAGCGGTTCAAGAAGGCGGCTCACCACCACCTTCTCAAGGGGCAATTAGGGACGGGCAATAAATGCCGGCCTTGCCAGCGACACCCACACCCCAGGAACAAATAAATAAAATGAACCTTAAAATTAGAGGTAGGAAATTCAGGAGTGATGTCAGGAAGCACTTGTTCACACAAAGGGTAGTGGGAATCTGGAACTCTCTCCCCGAAAAGGCTGTTAAGACTGCGGGGGGGTGGTCTATTGAAAATGTCAAAACTGAGATTGATGGAGGCAAAGGTACTAACGTGTATGGAACCAGGGTGGGTAGATTTAGTTGAAATACCGATCAGACATGATCTAATTGAATGGCGGAAGAGGCTCGATGGGCTGAATGGCCTACTCTTGTTCCTATGTTCCTGTCACCTGAGCTGTTGGACAATCCTGCGAGCAAGCTGTTGATTAAATTGTAAAGAGCGCTGTCAGTAAGTGATGACACAGCTGCCCCTCTCTACTGATACTCCCCACGAAGGGGATCAGTAGAAGCTTTCCCAGTGAACCCCGGCCCGTTGCAGTACCCACCAGGGCAATACTTACACCACAGCTCTGGTCTGGTGTGGGCTTGGCAGCAGTGTGACGACCATCAGGGTGACAACAGCCAGCGGCAGTCCACTCTGTGCCACGGGCATGGCCAAAGCTAGGGGGAGGGGAGAGAAAGGGAGATAAACAATATACATTACACCGAAAAATCTTCCGCGGTTTACGGTCGAGAAATTCCCGCTTGCGCCTTCAGGGCTAGAGATTCAGTCGGAGGGCTCCGATGTTGGGCGGGCGCTTAATTTAACGGCGTAAGATTTTTAGCGCCGGGCCCAGCAACATTGGGCCCGATATTGGTGGCCTTACCGCCTGCTGCCGCCGAATTCTGCTGCCATTTTCCTCTCCCAGTTTCCACTTTGGGAGGAGCGGGCGGGGGAGGGGGGGAACCTCCAGGACGGCCAAGTCGCATAAGTGGCCTCCCACCGCCGAGGTGCCAGACTGGTGCGGGCGGGAGGGAGTCGGTGGGAGTCGGCGCTAGCAGGGGGAGACTGGTCTTACCCCGACGGTAGGTATGAAGACACGAACGAAAAGGTTCCTGAACATCTTTAAAAAGTATGTTTTTAACAGCGACTTACCTGGATGGGGGGGGGGTCCTCTGAAGGTGTCCCGGTAATGTTTTTTTGGTAAAGTTTTTTAAAACTTTTCAGGGTCCCCCCCCTCCCTGGGCCCGACCCCATCCTCGGCGGTACTTGGGTGGCAAGCTTTGCTGCCGCCCAGATTGACGGCGCAAGCCGTTATTTTGCCGCCAGGCAGTACTGCCACCTTTTTTTAAGAGGAATCTTTCAGGCAAAGTACCGCCCGGTCTCTCGGTGGCCGCCGGCGGGCCTTGATGCTCAGGAAAACCGGAGCCATTGAGTTTCAGCGCCCTGAGTGGGGCGGAGCACTAAGGGAAGGGTTCCCCACCTCTCGTCGGGCACTTGGCCGGGTTAGCAACTGAATATCCCGCTGCCAAAGAGCCGACTTTGTAGTGCCCTAACAGAGGCCTCCCTGCAAACATCACACATCCAAAAGATGGCACCTCCGACACTGCAGCGCTCCCTCAGCACTGCACGGAATACATAGGATAAAACTCCATAACATCACACTAATCAACAGTCTTGCATCCGGCATAAGAACATAAGAATTAGGAGCAGGAGTAGGTCCGACGGCCCCTCGAGCCTGCTCCGCCAATCAATAAGATCATGGCTGATCTTCAACTTCAAAACACTTTCCCGCCCGATCTTCATACCCCTTGATTCCCTTAGTGTCATACATGTGTAGCTTTTGCAGTGGAGACTCTGAATCAAGAAGCTCGACACCATCCAGAACAAAGCAGCCCGCTTGATCGGCCCCCCCATCCACCACCTTCAACACTCACTCCCTCCACCACCGGCGCCCCCTGGCTGCAGTGTGTACCATCTACAAGATGCACTGCAGCAACTCGCCAAGGCTCCTTCGACAGCACCTCCCAAACCCGCGGCCTCTACCACCGAGAAGGACAAGGGCAGCAGGCGCATGGGAACACCACCACCTCCACGTTCCCCTCCCAGTCACACACAGCATCCTGACTTGGAAATATATCGGCCGTTCCTTCATCGTCGCTGGGTCAAAATCCTGGAACTCCCTCCCTAACAGCACTGTGGGAGCACCTTCACCACACGGGACTGCAGCGGTTCAAGAAGGCGGCTCACCACCACCTTCTCAAGGGTCAACTCGGGATGGGCAATAAATGCTAGCGACGCCCCTATCTCAATGATTAAAAAGACATTTTAGAAAGGATACTAAGTCTCCCTGTGCATCAGACAAAAAAAATAAGTGACCCACTACGAACACGTCCTACCACAAACTGGCATTGCCAGCGAGCAGGAGGATGTTTCCCCCTGACTGGGGAGTCTAGAACCTGGGGTCACAGTCTCAGGATAAGGGGTCGGCCATTTAGGACTGAGATGAGGAGAAATTTCTTCACTCAGAGGGTGGTGAATCTTTGGAATTCTCTACCCCAGAGGGCTGTGGAGTCTCAGTCTTTGAGTATATTCAAGACAGAGATCGCTAGATTTTTGGGCACTAAGGGAATCAAAGGATATGGGGACAGTGCAGGAAAGTGGAGTTGAGGTCGAAGATCAGCCATGATCATATTAAATGGCGGAGCAGGCTCGAGGGGCCGAATGGCCGACTCCTGCTCCTATTTCTTATGTTCTTAAGTTATGTTCACCTGTGGACAAGGCTAATGCTGTTGTCCTCAGCTAAAGCCAGATGCATGGAGGTCGGTCAGCCTCTGCGGAGAGAAAATCAACGACAGACGGGAAAGGAAATGATGGAAAGTCTTACCCACGGACGGTGAAAACGGGACGCTTGTCTAGCCTGGCATGGCTGCACAGACTCAGTTGCTCTTCTGACCGCTTGTTGACTTTCGCGGGCAGATAGAGATGCTCAAGGGATCGTAGAATGCTGTGCGCTGGGTGAACTTATAGCCAAGCAACGGCACTAAATCAGCCCCATGCCACCGGGCACATTCTTACTGAAAATTAACAAAAAAAAAAATGCTCGGATCTCCAGCATCGCAAGGCTCGACATTCCATGGCAGGCTCCGGGGCAACAAACCGTTGCTGTGTGTGGTTCCACATCGCCTCCCCAGACGTTAACCACCTCAGTTACGGACATTTCTCCCAAGTGCAAGAAGTCGACCACATCCACATGCCATCCCGTCAGGCTGGAGCGTTATTTATGTATCTTCAGAGAACTGTAAAGCAAAGCCTTCTGCTAGCTTTGCAAACATCCAATGTGGATAAATGTGAGGTTATCCACATTGGTGGCAAAAACACAAAGGCAGAATATTATCTGAATGGTGGCAGAGTAGGAAAAGGGGAGGTGCAACGAGACCTGGGTGTCATGGTACATCAGTCATTGAAAGTTGGCATGCAGGTACAGCAGGCGGTGAAGAAGGCAAATGGCATGTTGGCCTTCATAGCGAGGGGATTTGAGTATAAGAGCAGGGAAGTCTTACTACAGTTGTAAAGGGCCTTGGTGAGGCCTCACCTGGAATATTGTGTTCAGTTTTGGTCTCCTAATCTGAGGAAGGACGTTCTTGCTATTGAGGGAGTGCAGCGAAGGTTCACCAGACTGATTCCTGGGACTGACATATGAGGAGAGACTGGATTGACTGGGCCTATATTCACTGGAGTTTAGAAGGATGCGAGGGGATCTCATAGAAACGTATAAAATTCTGACGGGACTGGACAGGTTAGATAAAGGAAGAATGTTCCCGATGTTGGGGAAGTCCAGAACCAGGGAACACAGCCTAAGGATAAGGGGTAAGCCATTTAGGACCGAGATGAGGAGAAACTTCTTCACTCAGAGAATTGTGAACCTGTGGAATTCTCTACCACAGAAAGTTGTTGAGGCCAGTTCATTGGATATATTCAAGAGGGAGTTAGATATGGCCCTTACGGCTAAAGGGATCAAGGGGTATGGAGAGAAAGCAGGAAAGAGGTACTGAGGTGAATGATCAGCCATGATCTTATTGAATGGTGGAGCAGGCTCAAAGGGCCGAATGGCCTACTCCTGCACCTATTTTCTTTGTTTCTATGTTTCCCAGATTGTCTCCCCTTCCCCTCCATTACCCACGGACATTCTGCCAGTCTGCTGTGGTTGCTTGCTCCCGTCTAGCAAAGCGTGCACAGTCTGATTCAACTAGCATTCCAACCCAGAGACAATCCCTCTCACCAATTCTTTTTCATAAGGTGTATGAAATTTAGAAGAATGAGAGGGGATCTCAGAGAAACATATAAAATTCTGACGGGATTGGACAGGTTAGATGCAGGAAGAATGTTCCCGATGTTGGGGAAGTCCAGAACCAGGGGTCACAGTCTAAGGATAAGGGGTAAGCCATTTAGGACCGAGATGAGGAGAAACTTCTTCACTCAGAGAATTGTGAACCTGTGGAATTCTCTACCACAGAAAGTTGTTGGGGCCAGTTCGGTAGATATATTCAAAAGGGAGTTAGATGTGGCCCTTACGGCTAAAGGGATCAAGGGGTATGGAGAGAAAGCAGGAATGGGGTACTGAAGTTGCATGATCAGCCATGATCTTATTGAATGGTGGTGCAGGCTCGAAGGGCCAAATGGCCTACTCCTGCTCCTATTTTCTATGTCTATGTTTCTATGACAAGAATTCTTTTCAAAAAATTCGTTCATGGGATGTGGGCGTCGCTGGCAAGGCCGGCATTTATTGCCCATCTCTAATTGCCTCGAGGAGGTGGTGGTGAGTTGCCTTCTTGAATGCCAGAGGCCAGTTAAGAGTCAAACACATTGCTGTGGGTCTGGAGTCACATATAGGCCAGACCGGGTAAGGGCGGCAGATTTCCTTCCCTAAAGGGACATTAGTGAACCAGATGAGTTTTTATGACAATCCGGTAGTCACCATTACTGACACTAATTTGTTTATTCCAGATTTATTCAATTAACTGAATTTTTTAATTCCCCAGCTGCCGTGGTGGGATTTGAAGTCACGTCTCCGGATCCAGGCCTCTGAATTACTAGTACCAGTAACATAAGCACTATGCTACCGTACTCCATTAGTATTTCCATTTCAGTCGTGTTAATTATTGGATTCTGTCTTAAAACATGCAGGGTTAAAATGCGTTCCTGCTAGCTGTTTCTGCGGAGAATACACAACCCAGAGTGGCTGATTCACACACCTCAGGAATAAGCAAAGCCCTTTTCTTTTTAGGATGGCCATCATATATGCAAGTTGACTGCTGCTATTGTCCTCGGGTGCAAACAGTTTAATAAGTCTTCCAAACCATTTGGAACCAATGAAACCACTCCATTTAAATACAAACATCCGATGCCGTTTTTTTTTTGCAGTACACGTTTATTTGCTCGCTTGATTTGCGTGGGAAAAATGATGTTTTGAATTCTGTAAATGTCTGATCACCGAAGCTAGCAACTCGCCAAGGCTTCTTCGGCAGCACCTCCCAAACCCGTGACCTCCACCACCTAGAAGGACAAGGGCAGCAGGCGCATGGGAACACCACCACCTCCACGTTCCCCTCCGAGTCACACACCATCCCAAATTGGAAATATATCGGCCGTTCCTTCATCGTCGCTGGGTCAGAATCCTGGAACTCCCTCCCTAACAGCACTGTGGGAGCACCTTCACCACACGGGACTGCAGCGGTTCAAGAAGGCGGCTCACCACCACCTTCTCAAGGGGCAATTAGGGATGGGCAATAAATGCCGGCCCCGCCCACATTACGAGAATTAATTCTTTTAAATCTTCATTTATATAAATGCAAGTCCTTAAGTCCTTTCCTTTAACATTAATGGCATCTTGCATGATAGGTCTTTGGATCGTTACCGAAGTTTCTCAGTCTAAAACCCCACTGTGGTGTTGCTCATGGATAGTCCACGTACTGGCGTATGTTTTGTGGTGTTTCTTGCAATCCTACTGAAGCCTAAATGCAACAACAGTTTAGCCGTCGCTGCAATGCAGCAGATTTACTGAACTATATCACATGACTGACATAACAAAATAATCACACGCCTCACTGATACTGAACTATAGCTTTAACATCTGCAATAGAAACAGAAAATTCTGGAAATACTCAGCAGGTCAGGCAGCATCTGTGGAGAGGAAGAAAGACTAGAATATATATATTATCATCATAGGCAGTCCCTCATATTGAGGATGACTTGCTTCCACGCCAAAAAGGGATGAATTCACAGGTGTTTCAATGAAGGACCTGATATTCCGGATCCTGAACTACATGTTGAAGGGTGGAAGATGCCTGTGCGTGGATTTTTTTAACGTGGGGTGGCCGTTGCACACCAGCCACCACATAAACATAAGAACATAAGAAATAGGAACAGGAGTAAGCCATACGGCCCCTCGAGCCTGCTCTGCCATTCAATAAGATCATGGCTGATCTGATCATGGACTCAGCTCCACTTCCCTGCCTGCTCCCTATAACCCCTTATTGCTCAAGGAACTGTCTATTTCTGTCTTAAATTTATTCAATGTCCCAGCTTCCACAGCTCTCTGAGGCAGTAAATTCCACAGATTTACAACCCTCTGAGAGAAGAAATTCCTCCTCATCTCAGTTTTAAATGGGCGGCCCCTTATTCTAAGATCATGCCCTCTAGTTCTAGTCTCCCCCATCAGTGGAAACATCCTCTCTGCATCCACCTTGTCAAGCCCCCTCATAATCTTATACGTTTCAATAAGATCACCTCTCATTCTTCTGAACTCCAATGAGTAGAGGCCCAACCAACTCGACCTTTCCTCATAAGTCAACCTCCTCATCCCCGGAATCAACCGAGTGAACATTCTCTGAACTGCCTCCAAAGCAAGTATATCCTTTCGTAAATATGGAAACCAAAACTGCACGCAGTATTCCAGGTGTGACCTCACCAATACCCTGTACAGCTGTAGCTTTTATACTCCATCCCCTTTGCAATTGGCTTGACAGAGCTAGGTCTTGGTCCAGTGGCGAGGATTGACCAAGGTGACTGGAGACCAGCTCTGCTGCACGGACCTAGTGCGCGCACATATCGCACAGTGTGGGCTGGGCCCGTGCTGCCTCGGGCCCTTGCCTCTCCTGGGCCCCGACCTCTCCGCTCCTGCTGTACCTGCCCACGCTCCAATGCCGGATGATCTACTGAGCGTTTCAAGCATTTTCTGTTTTTAGTGTAGGAACATTTATATGCCGCCTTTCACGACCACCGGGTGTCTCAAAGTGCTTTATAGCCAATGAAATACTTTTGAAGTGTAGTCACTGTTGTAATGTAGGGAAATATTGTGATGCTACACTATTTATCTCGCACTTTACAAAAATTTGCAAGAGACTGTGTTTATCCCTCCTACAAAACCTTCTCTCAATTTTAAGTATATTTTATACTTCACTCCAAGATTTGATTAAGAAGTAACCACTTTATATACATATTTATTCCTCCTTGCTTCCCCAACTTATTTTTTCAATTATTTAGATGGTTATAGTATTTTTTTCGCCCACTTTGTGGCTTTATAATTTTCTTGAAGATGCTGCTGTTGGCACTTTGAGTACTTGGCACGTTGATCAGACGGTTATTGCTTGTCGTCCTGGATTGACTACGACCCCGATAAGAATGAACAGCCTTCTCGCGTCGCATCACTGAAGTCATTTTTTTTTTTTGCCTAAAAAGGTAACAGCTTTGTGGACAACAAGGCAGATCAGCCGTATGGCTGCAGGGTCTTCATTGGCCCCCCCTCAGTAACACACAAAAAAACATTGTGTTTTGACAAAAATGTTCAAACTCAAAACGGTAACAGAATCATATAGCACAGAAGGAGGCCATTGGTCCCATCGTGCCTGTGACAGAAAGATAGAAGGAAAGGTAGAAGGATAGATAGATCGATAGACAGACAGACAGACAGACAGACAGACAGGCAGGCAGACAGACAGACAGACAGATAGATAGATAGATAGAAAGAAAGAAGAAAGACTTGCATTTATATAGCGCCTTTCACGACCACCGGATGTTCCAAACCGCTTTACAGCCAATGAAGTACTATTGGAGTGTAGTCACTGTTGTAATGTAGGAAACGCAGCAGCCAATCTGCGCACAGCAAGCTCCCACAAACAGCAGTGTGATAATGACCAGATCATCTGTTTTAGTGATGTTGATTGAGCGATAAATATTGGCCCCAGGACACCGGGGATAACTCCCCCTGCTCTTCTTCGAAATAGTGCCGTGAGATCTTTTATGTCCACCTGATGGGGGGCCTCGGTTAAACGTCTCATCCGAAAGACGGCACCTCCGACAGTGCGGCACTCCCTCAGCACTACACTGGGAGTGCCGCACTGTGGTTTTTGAGCTCAAGCCCCTAAAAAATTAAGAGGAGATTTAAGAGGAAATTATGAGAGGCTTTGATGCGGTAAATAGGGATAAATTACTTCCACCAGTCTGTGAGTCAGTAACTGGAGGACATAAATTACAGATCATCAAAAGAACAAAGGCAACAGTCGGAAAGTATTTTACACAGCAGGTTGTTAGGGTATGGAATGCTCTACCAGAAATAGCGATGGAAGCAAAATTCACAATAGCTTTCAAAGCAAAGTGAGAAGAGAAAAATATTAAAGGGTATTGAGGGAGGGTTGTGGGGAATGGGACTAAAGCGACAGCTCTTTGCAATGGGACAAATGGCCTCTTGTGCTGTCAAATTCGAATGATTTGGTTTGGCTAATCAGCATGGCTAACAGATGGGGGATACTTGAGTCGCTCAGGCAAACAGGACAGACACTTGGCAAGTGACATTTTGAAGGGGGAGCCCACTTTTCACGCACACTATAAATGTGTACTAGATGCAAGAGTTTTTAATCGACAACAACTAGTATTTATATAGCGCCCTTTAACATAGTAAAACGTCCCAAGGTGCTTCACAGGAGTGTTATAAGAGTGTTATAAAAAAAAAAAATTTGACACCGAGCCACATAAGAAGAAATTAGCGCCGATGACCAAAAGCTTAGTCAAAGAGGTCGGTTTTAAGGAGCGACTTAAAGGAGGAAAGAGCAGTAGAGAGGCAGAGAGGTTTAGGGAGGGAGTTCCAGAGCTTGGGGCCCAGGCAACAGAAGGCACGGCCACCGATGGTGGAGCGATTATAATCAGGGATGCTCAAGAGGGCAGAATTAGAGGAGCGCAGATTTCTCAGGGGTTCCAAGGCTGAAGGAGATTACAGAAACAGAGAGGGGCGAGGCCATGGAGGGATTTTGTAAACAATGCTGCTTAACCGGGAGCCAGTGTAGGTCGTCAGCGAGTACTGGGGGTGATGGGTGAGCGGGACTCGGTGCGAGTTAGGACACGGGGCAGCCGGGTTTTGGATGACCTCTAGTTTTTCGTAGGCTAGAATGTGGGAGGCCAGCCAGGAGTGTGTTGGAATGGTCAAGTCTAGAGGTAGCAAAGGCACGGATGAGAGCTTCAGCAGCGGATGAGCTGAGGCAGGGGCGGAGACGGGCGATTAGACGGAGGTGGAAATAGGCGGTCTTAGTTATGCCGCGGCTAGATAATACATCGATAATCAGATAGATAATACATGCATGAAAATCTTGCTCGTGTTAGATTCAACACAATGTGTGCTCTGGTCAAACACAACAGGGTTAAGTCCAAGAATCCAAGCAGATACCTCCAGCAAATAAGTCTGCATTCTTTTGAGCAGAAAATGCTTGGCAGTGATGCTCAAGGACTATGGCAGCTGCTGTAGAAACAGGTTCGAGGCTCCAACTATCTCCCTCCAGCCCTGTTCCTGGAAAGGCAACCAGTGGAAAGATTTACTACCATTTACTCACCAGATTCTCCATGCTTTTCGAAGATTTAAGAGCAAAAAAGCGTCTAAAGCTCCGTAAGGGCTTCTATTCTCCTTTTTATTTTCCTCCTTCTCCAAAACAATGGCTCTTGCTGTGTGCTTCCATAGCTGCTGGCAGCACTGCAGTTTCTCACCTGTGCGGACTGACCGTTGGGAGACTGCTCGATCACAGAAGTCATTGCATGGTGCCCCTGTCCAACATCCACGCACAGTGTCATTGGAAGGCAGTCAGGAGCGGGAATCCTGGCTAATTATTTGGATGGCTCTTTCTCATCCAGGTCAGCGAGGCACAATTGCAGCACCGCAGGGGAGCTTGGCTAACTCAACACACAGCAGGGATTAAAACATGGGCCCTTTTTGGGCTATGTCGATTAATTGTAAAGAACCAACGACCAAAGCGCGAGAGGCCGGAGAGAGTGCGGAAAAGCGAGGCAGAGCCTGCGCACGGAGAGCAGCGAGCTGGAGCTGGAGCCCGAGGTACAGGGTCAGTATTTTAGGGACAGACTCACAAGCTGCTCCAAGATCAACGCGCTCACCTACACTGCGATCTCTGAAAACCAGGGAGAGAGGACCTGAGGGAGGGTGTCAGTAGGAATATGTGGGTGTGTGTGCTAGGCCCCATGCGGCACAGCCTGGTCTCCAATTGTCTTGGATCCCCCCGTGCCATTGGACCAAGACCTTGCTCTGTCAAGCCCGTGTCGTGTGCAACGGCCACCCCACATTAAAAGAATCTACGCACAGGCATCTTCTACCCTTCAAAATGAAGTGTGGGACCTGGCATGTCATCTTAGAACTCATTTTAGTGTGGAAGCAAGTCAGACTCGACGCCAGGGGATTGCCTAACAAGAACATGTCAATTAATAGCATACCGGGTGTTGCAGGGATGATGAGAAAGCACAGAAGGAAGCCATTCGGCCCATCATGCCTGTGCCGGCTCTTTGAAAGAGCTGTCCAATTAGTTCCACTCCCCCCTGCTCTCTCCCCTATAGCCCTGCAAAAATGTCCCCTTCAAGTATTTCTCCAATTCCCTTTTAAAAGTTATTATTGAATTTGCTCCCACCATCTTTTAATTCCGGCCATATATTACTGTTTCCAGCGACATTGAAAATAGTACCACTTTGTTCAAACTGTAACTTTCAGGAGTTACAATGACTTTAAAGGCTGCAGTGGTAAGTTAATAACTTTGGTCTCCTTACCAAAAGAAGGGTATACTTGCCATAGAGGGAGTCCAACGAAGGTTCACCAGACTGATTCCTGGGATGGGGGGATTGTCCTATGAGGAGAGATTGAGCAGACTAGGCCGATATTCTCCAGAGTTTAGAAGAATGAGAGGTGATCTCATTGAACATGCACAATTCTTACAGGACTTGACAGGGTAGATGCAGGGAGGATGTTTCTCCTGGCTGGGGAGTCTAGAACCAGGGGTCACAGTCTCAGGATAAGGGGTCGGCCATTTAGGACTGAGATGAGGAGAAATTTCTTCACTCAGAGGGTGGTGAATCTTTGGAATTCTCTACCCCAGAGGGCTATGGAGGCTCAGTCGCTGAGTATATTCAAGACAGTGATTGATAGATTTTTGAATATTAAGGGAATAAAGGGATATGGGGATAGTACAGGAAAGTGGAGTTGAGGTAGATCAGCCATGATCTCACTGAATGGCAGAGAAGGCTCGAGGGGCTGAATGGCCTACTCCTGCTCCTAATTCTTGTTTTTATAAGAACATAAGAAATAGGAATAGGAGTAGGCCATACAGCCCCTCGAGCCTGCTCTGCCATTCAATAAGATCATGGCTGATCTGATCATGGACTCAGCTCCACTTCCCCGCCCACCCCCCATAACCCATTATCGTTTAGGAAACTGTCTATCTCTGTCTTAAATTTATTCAATGTCCCAGCTTCCACAGCTCTCTGGGCAGCAAATTCCAGATTTACAACCCTCTGTGGGAAGAAATTTCTCCTCATCTCTGTTTTAAATGGGCGGCCCCTTATTCTAAGCTCATGCCCTCTAGTTCTAGTCTCCCCCATCTTCTCTGCATCCACTTTGTCAAGCCCCCTCATAATCTTATACGTTTCAATAAGATCACCTCTCATTCTTCTGAATTCCAATGAGTAGAGGCCCAACCTTTCCTTATAAGTCAACCCCCTCATCCCCGGAATCAACCTAGTGAACCTTCTCTGAACTGCCTCCTTAGCAAGTATATCCTTTCGTAAATATGGAAACCAAAACTGCACGCAGCATTCCAGGTGTGGCCTCACCAATCCCTTATATAGCTGCAGCAAAACTTTCCTGCTTTTATACTCCATCCCCTTTGCAATAAAGGCCAAGATACCATTGGTCTTCCTGATCACCTTGTGGTTTACACTTACCCCAGTGCTACTCTGCTCTGTTGCCTCCTGCCTTTTGCATTCTTTCTTGGGTTCCTGTTCATCTGAGCTCTCACCCACTCTAACTAGCTCAGAGCCCTCTCCTGGGTTCCGAATACTCCTTGCATTGAGGCACCGAGCTTTCATGCTTGCCTTTTTATTACACTTTGACCCTTTAGAATTTTGCTGTACAGTGGCCCTTTTTGTTTTTTGCCTTGGGTTTCTCTGCCCTCCACTTTTACTCATCTCCTTTCTGTCGTTTGCTTTTGTCTCCATTTTGTTTCCCTCTGTCTCCCTCCATTGGTTCCCATCCCCCTGCCATATTAGTTTAACTCCTCCCCAACAGCTCTAGCAAACACTCCCCCTAGGACATTGGTTCCGGTCCTGCCCAGGTGCAGACTGTCCGGTTTGTACTGGTCCCACCTCCCCCAGAACCGGTTCCAATGGGTGGGTGGGGTGCTTGGGTTGTCGTGCACACCTTCTACTGTTTGCGCTTGGCTTCCGCTTGATCCCGGCAAAGAGACTCGAGGTGTTTGGCGCCTTCCCGGATGCTTCCCTCCACTATGGGCGGTCTTGGGCCAGGGATTCGCAGGTGTCAGTGGGGATATTGCACTTTTTCAACAAGGCTTTGAGGGTGTCCTTGAATCGTTTCCTCTGCCCACATGGGACTCGCTTGCAGATTCAATTGTGGCTTTCAAATGGAATTGGGTAAGTACCTGAAGGAAAAAAAATTGCTGGGCTACGGGCAAAGGAGTGGGGCTGGCTGAAGTGCTCTTGCAGAGAGCCGGCAAAAGCTCGATGGGCCGAATGTCCTACTTCTGTGCTGTAACCAATCTAGAGTATGCTGTTGAATCATTTCTGTTAAGAAGTCCATGGGAATGGTGTGGGTTGACTTGTTCTAACCTCTGCCTCGGTGATGAAAGACAACCCAATGTTGTGTTGTGGTACAAGTATTAAATAAGGTATTGGGTTGTTTTAGCAGAGGAAGAGCACAAACAAGAGATTAAACTGATTGCTGGATAAGGTGTTGATATACACCAGCTTTACTGCGATGTTCAACTCTTAGATATGAGAAGAATCCAAGATGATCCCAAGTATCTCTATAGATATGTAAAAGAAAAAGGTTAGTAAAGACAAACTTAGGTCCCCTGCAGTCAGAATCAGGGGAAGTCATAACGGGGAACAAAGAAATGGCAGACCAATTGAACAAGTACTTTGGTTCGGTATTCACTGAGAAGGACACAAACAACCTTCCAGATATAAAAGGGGTCGGAGGGTCTAGTAAGGAGGAGGAACTGAGGGAAATCCTTATTAGTCGGGAAATTGTGTTGGGGAAATTGATGGGATTGAAGGCCGATAAATCCCCAGGGCCTGATGGACTGCATCCCAGAGTACTTAAGGAGGTGGCCTTGGAAATAGTGGAGGCGTTGACAGTCATTTTCCAACATTCCATTGACTCTGGATCAGTTCGTATGGAGTGGAGGATAGCCAATGTAACCCCACTTTTTAAAAAAGGAGGGAGAGAGAAAACAGGGAATTATAGACCGGTCAGCCTGACATCGGTAGTGGGTAAAATGATGGAATCAATTATTAAGGATGTCATAGCAGTGCATTTGGAAAGAGGTAATATGATAGGTCCAAGTCAGCATGGATTTGTGAAAGGGAAATCATGCTTGACAAATCTTCTGGAATTTTTTGAGGATGTTTCCAGTAGAGTGGACAAGGGAGAACCAGTTGATGTGGTATATTTGGACTTTCAGAAGGCTTTCAACAAAGTCCCACACAAGAGATTAATGTGCAAAGTTAAAGCACATGGGATTGGGGGTAGTGTGCTGACATGGATTGAGAACTGGTTGTCAGACAGGAAGCAAAGAGTAGGAGTAAATGGGGACTTTTCAGAATGGCAGGCAGTGACTTGTGGGGTACCGCAAGGTTCTGTGCTGGGGCCCCAGCTGTTTACACTGTACATTAATGATTTAGACGAGGGGATTAAATGTAGTATCTCCAAATTTGCGGATGACACTAAGTTGGGTGGCAGTGTGAGCTGCGAGGAGGATGCTATGAGTCTGCAGAGCGACTTGGATAGGTTAGGTGAGTGGGCAAATGCATGGCAGATGAAGTATAATGTGGATAAATGTGAGGTTATCCACTTTGGTGGTAAAAACAGAGAGACAGACTATTATCTGAATGGTGACAGATTAGGAAAAGGGGAGGTGCAACGAGACCTGGGTGTCATGGTACATCAGTCATTGAAGGTTGGCATGCAGGTACAGCAGGCGGTTAAGAAAGCAAATGGCATGTTGGCCTTCATAGCGAGGGGATTTGAGTACAGGGGCAGGGAGGTGTTGCTACAATTGTACAGGGCCTTGGTGAGGCCACACCTTGAGTATTGTGTACAGTTTTGGTCTCCTAACTTGAGGAAGTACGTTCTTGCTATTGAGGGAGTGCAGCGAAGGTTCACCAGACTGATTCCCGGGATGGCGGGACTGACCTATCAAGAAAGACTGGATCAACTGGGCTTGTATTCACTGGAGTTCAGAAGAATGAGAGGGGACCTCATAGAAACGTTTAAAATTCTGACGGGGTTAGACAGGTTAGATGCAGGAAGAATGTTCCCAATGTTGGGGAAGTCCAGAACCAGGGGTCACAGTCTAAGGATAAGGGGGAAGCCATTTAGGACCGAGATGAGGAGGAATTTCTTCACCCAGAGTGGTGAACCTGTGGAATTCTCTACCACAGAAAGTTGTTGAGGCCAATTCACTAAATATATTCAAAAAGGAGTTAGATGAAGTCCTTACTACTAGGGGGAATCAAGGGGTATGGTGAGAAAGCAGGAATGGGGTACTGAAGTTGCATGTTCAGCCATGAACTCATTGAATGGCGGTGCAGGCTAGAAGGGCCGAATGGCCTGCTCCTGCACCTATTTTCTATGTCTATGTTTCTATGAAAAAGTTGAACTTTTGAAAGTTATGAAGATCGACAACTTTAAATTCGGAAGTCAGGCAGAATGTAAATTTTCACACTATGGGTAAAAGGTTTGTGGAACCCGATGCCAGTGGACCCAGCAAAGCAAGCAGTATTAATGGGCTCGAATGGAATGGCCACATTATCCGCATGCCCGATACTAGACTCCTGAAACAAACGCTCTACTCTGAGCTAATTCATGGCAGGCAAGTTCCAGGAGGGCAGAGAAAACGCTGCAAGGACACCCTGAAAATCTCCTTGAAAAACATTTAACAACCCCACTGACTCTTGGGAATCCTTGGCCCAAGAACGCTCAAAGTAGGGAAGCATCCAAGAAGGCGCCGAACACGTCCGATTCTCTTCGCCGGGAGTACGCGGAAGCCAAGCACAAATAGCGGAAGGAGCGCACCGCAAATCAAGCACCCCACCCACCCATCCCTCCAACCACCGCCTGCCCCACCTAGACAGACTGTAGGTCCCGCATTGGTCTCATCAGTCACCTTAGAACTTATTTTAGTGTGGAAGCAAGTCATCCTCGACTCCGAGGGACTGCCTAAGAAGATTAATGGGCTCAAGGGACAGTTGTTTGTAATGAACCGAAGGAAGGCAGGACCGGGTCGAGATCAAACAAAAAGTGACAGGCTTATGGATTTTCCTGTTCCTATGTTTCCAAGTAACTCAGGAACTCACCGAGTAGGGAAGTGCTGGTGCAAACTTGAATCTGGAAAATGAAAGCAAATCATTCCCTTTTATCTGGTGTACTTTACACGTACAGGAGTTCATATGCAGTAAGAGTGGATTGATCCTTTATCTATTGTGTACTATGCATGTAAACTAGCAAGAGTTGGATTTATATAGTACCTTTCACGTCCACCGGATGTTTCAAAGCGCTTTACAGCCAATTAAGTACTTTTAGAGTGTAGTCACTGTTGGAATGTGGGAAACGCAGCAAATTTGCGCTCAGTGAACTCGCACAAATGTGATAATGACCAGATAGTTTTTTTTTTTTTTGTTATGTTGATTGAGGGATAAATATTGGCCAGGTCATCAGGGAGAACTCCCTTGCTTTTCTTCGAAATAATGCCATGGGATATTTTACGTCCAACGGAGAGAGCAGACGTGGCCTCGGTTTAACGTCTCACCTGAAAGTGCAGTAGAGTGTCAGCCTAGAATTTTTAGAAGAATGAGAGGGGATCTTATAGAAACATATAAAATTCTGACGGGTCTGGACAGGTTAGATGCAGGAAGAATGTTCCCGATGTTGGGGAAGTCCAGAACCAGGGGTCACAGTCTAAGGATAAGGGGTAAGCCATTTAGGACCGAGATGAGGAGAAACTTCTTCACTCAAGAGAATTGTGAACCTGTGGAATTCTCTACCACAGAACGTTGTTGAGGCCAGTTTGTTAGATATATTTAAAAGGGAGTTAGATGTGGCCCTTACGGCTAAAGGGGTCAAGGAGTATGGAGAGAAAGCAGGAATGGGGTACTAAAGTTGCAAAAGTGATCAGCCATGATCATATTGAATGGTGGTGCAGGTTTGAATGGCCGAATGGCCTACTCCTGCACCTATTTTCTATGTTTCTATGCTCAAGTCCCTGGAGTGGGACTTGAACCCACAACCTTCCAACTCAGAGGCGAGTGTGCTGCCCACTGAGCCACAGCTGACACCAAGATGTACATAAACTGTACAATGCAGGCAAGAATAATTAACTTTCTTCCAGCGTGGGTTAACTGATAAAGATGCAATTAAATGAAGATCCAATTACATTCCCCTTTTTGATTGATACCACCCACTTACAGTGCAGGAACGGGGTCATCTAGCTGCATCTTGGCTTAAGGTTATCATTCGGTCTGGTTTTGGTTATGCAGCAAATTGTGCAGAGATAAGGCAGCACGTACACATTGTACCCCCAAACACCCCAGGGATACTGAGTTAAACTTCACTCTTCCGCCAGCTGCTAATGGCAGTGTTGCTGTTTGCTCAGAGCAGAGCACAGACCTTGTATTTCACCTATGCATAGAAACATCAAAGGCATTGTTTCGACGTCTCCTGGTTACCAAGAGGTTTGAAAAAAAAACATCCAGCATTCATCAAAAACCCCCACGTAGTGTCATGACAGACACCACCTCCTTTGTAACTCTGAAGGGAACGAACGCTGTGGCCTCCAGCTCTGCCCTCATCCTTTTGGCCTCCGCTGCAGCCAGTTTGTTATTTGTGGTCTCCACATCCATCTTCTTCATAAGCTGGTCCAGGGGACATTTCTACAAGTCCGCATGTTTTTTTTCTTTGCAGGAGAGGACTGCAAACATAAGAGCTGTATGTGTTCGTTCGGCTCTGTTGGTAATGCTCTCGCCCCCGGGGTCAGATGGATGTGGGTTCAAGCCCCACTTCAGGCCAGGCACGTAATCTAGGCCGACCTGTCCATGCAGTACTGACAGGGCGCTGCCCTATCACAGGGGCTGTATTTTGGATGAGACTCATAGAATGGTGACAGCACGGAAGGCCATTCAGCCCATGCCGACTCTCAGCTAGTCCTTTCCCCGTAGCCCTTCAAATTTATTTCCTTCATACTTATCCCAACTCCCCTTTGAAAGATAAAATTGAGTCTGCCTCCACCACTCTTTCAGGCAGTGCATTAAAGACCTTAACCGCTCGCGTGTAAGAAAGATATTTATGTCACCCTTGGTTCTTTTGCTGATCACCTTAAATCTGTGTCCCCTGGTTCTCGACCCCTCCGCCAAAGTGAACAGCTTCTCTCTTATCTACTCTGTCCAGACCCCTCTTGATTTTGAACACATCGATCAAATCTCCTCACAATCTTGAGTAGTTCATCTGCTTATTCCAGTGGTGGGCGTTAAAAGATCCCATGGCATTATCTAAAGTGTTCTAGCCAACCAACACCATCAGAAAACTGATCATTCATTTAATTTACTGCTTAACATTTCCTACATTAGAACAGTAACTACACTTCAAAAAAAAGTACTTCATTGGCTGTAAAGCACTTTGGGTCACCCGGTGGTCGTGATAAGCGCTATATAAATCCAAGTCTTTCTTTAACGGACCATGCTGTGTGCAAACTGATTGCCATTTTTATCCACACAAATGATTGCAGTTCAAAAGTAATTAATTTGATTTGAGGCAGTTTGGAAGATTCTGAGAGGTGGTAATACAAATTATCATTTATATTGAAGTTTATCAAAATTGAGGGAAGGCACGATGTAGAGACGACATTCCTGTCATTGTGATTTCATCCGCAGGAATGAGAAACACTAATCTCAGCACAGCTGCAGTAACAACCTTTATTGCCGCTCGAGCTGCTAACAAGCCACTTAATCAGTATAAAAAGGTCAGTTTGTTAATTTAGCTGTACAGTGCAAAATAACTAGTAACTAATGGAATGGATCAACATCAAGTACGAAAGTGGAACTTGCCACAATACTTGAGACAAATAGCAGAGATGCTTTTAAGGGGGAAAGCCAGATAAACACATGAGGGAGACAGGAATAGAAGGATATACTAGGGGGCATAGTTTCAGAATAAGGGGTCGTCCATTTAAGACAGAATTTCTTCTCTCAGAGGGTCGTGAATCTTTGGAATTCTCTGCCCCAGGGAGCTGTGGAGGCTGGGTTATTGAATATATTTAAGGTGGAGATTGACACATTTTTGAACTACAGGGGAGTCAAGGGTTATGGGGAGCGGGCAGAAAAGTGGAGTTGAGCCCAAGATCAGATCAGTCACGGTCTTATTGAATGGCCTACTCCTGTTCCTATTTCTTATGATATGCTGATAGGGGTGAGATGAAAAGAGCTGGGCTGGTCAGGAACAAAATCAGTAAATCACACAAAGGGTGGCAGAAATCTGCAGCTCTCTCCTCTAAAAGGCTGGGATACATGGAGCTTTCAAGACTGAGATTGATAAGATTATTTGTTAGGGTAAGGGTTACGGAGCTAAGGCAGGTAAATGGAGTTGATGCAGAGATCAGCCATTCACCAGCACCCCTGACAGAGGACAACATCCATAGAATTAAACAAATTCCCAACTGTAATCACTTTTTGGTGTCTTTTATGTTGTGGCCTTTCTTTTCGTCCTTACGTTTCCACTTTTCTAACCCCTGCTACACATTCATAAAGCTGGTGCATCTTTTCTGTCGTTGCAAAATTTCTATTACCTTTCTTTGTGCCGCTTCAAACATCTTTGTGATTCCTCACCTCAAAACCCAATTTTAAAAAGAAATGCGGCTTAGATGCTACTAATTAAAGCAATTAATCTACCGGTTCTGATGCCGGTGTCACTGGAAAACAAACGGTGATTAGAGTTGCGTTCCTTTACAGTGAGGCATTTTGTGTTTACCTGCCCGACCCTTTGGGCTCCGAGGCATGTTGTCACCTTCTCCTGCTTGTGTCTTCCCTCACCTGTACCTCTCGCAGCACACGGGGCAGTGGCAAATGCGACTGGCTCCCATTCGGTCCCAACAGAACCTCACCCAGGGTAAGCAGCGTCTCAGAGTTGAGGGGACGCTATTCTTAAAAACGCACCAAAAGGTTGTTTTGAGCGTGGAGCGAAGGCAAGTTTAGGCTTTTGTTGACCCCCCCCCCCCCCCCCCCTCTCCAAATCATGGAATTTTTCTCCCTTTCTCCGTGAGATGTTGACCCATTGTGACTCCACAGGTGCTGGGCACCTCTTAATAAATAGAATTGTATTGAATATACGGCAAGGAAACAAGCTATTTGGCCCAATACTCCACTCGAGCCTCCTCCCGTCTTTCCTCATCTAAATCTATCAGTGTAACCCTCTATTCCCTTCTCCCCCATATCCTTGTCCAGCCTCCCCTTAAATACATCGATACTATTCGCCTCAACCCCTCCCTGTGGCAGCGAGTTCCACATTCTCACCGCTCTCTGGGTAAAGAAGTTTCTTCTGAATTCCCGATTGTTTTTCATGGTGATTGTCTTCTATTGATGGCCTCTAGTTATGCTCTTCCCCACAAGTGTATCCACGCTACCACAACCTTTCAGAATTTTAAAGACCTCTATTACGTCACCCCTCAGCCTTCTCCTTTCAAGAGAAGAGACCCAGCCTGTTCATCCTTTCCTGATAGGTGTAATCTTGCAGTTATTCATCCTGTGCAACCTAGACACTGAATGTTACCAGGCTACTAAACAGTAAAGGACACCATAGATTGGTGAAAACCTGCGCATGTGCATCCTTAACCGAAGAAACCCAGGGGCCCAGAGGTCACCTGCAGCACCAGACTGCTACCATCTCTTAGCACAGCAGAGTAAGCTTCAAACCTGGAATTTTCCCAGTCTGCACGCATAGCCTTGGAACAAAAACATTCTAAACAGCGCCCGCCCTTTAAATGACCGCAAACAACGCACTAAAAGACAAGACAGGATTGTAGCAACTTTTATGTTGAAATGTGACAAAAAACACAGAACAAAAAAAGTATCAAACATCAATCCAGCTCTTATCACAATAGTCATTAAAAGAAAAAGTCAGCATCGATAGTTCTGCTGCGGACGTCCACAGCTGGACAATCAAAAACCATTTTTTAAGCACATGTGTCACACATACGGGCCCGTCAACATTGTATTCTGATGCTCCTGCAACAACTTAACCTGACACCGGGGGTCTGTGGGAAAAAAAGAATCCGAATAACTGAGCAGCTTGCTCCAACAGCAAGAAACACTTGCAAACGGATAATTTGACTCTTAGGAAGCTTTTCCCGGCATGAGGCTAAGGTGTCTCAGGGTATAGGTTTGTAAATACATAAACAGTTCCAGGTACTTTCCTGTTAACTAGGGATGTCGCAGCATGCGCACCATAATCTACCCAACTTTTTGTTTTAAAGATCCATTTGCTGCGATAAACAAAAATGATGAGGTAAGCACGGCGCTCTTTTTAAAAAGCACCGCAGTAAGCGAACTCGGAAACGAGAGGGAGCGAAGCTGTGAGCAGAACTGCTCCCCATTTAACTGTGTTCTTGAACTAAAATTGCCCCCTGCGGTAACAGGCACGTCACAAGTCTTTTTCTGCAGTGCCAAGCTGCAGTAATTCTAGCCTTTCCCACCGTGACACCGCTCCTCCCACGGTACAATAAAATCGATGGTTTAGAGACAACTGGTTTACACTTCATTATTACGACATTGTCTACCTGTAGATATTTAAAAAAACGTCATGGGACCTTTTTATAGGACCTCTCCAGAGTGCTGTCTTTCGGAGCGGCTTACAAAGTCAGGCCCAATCGGGGATGGGTTTCGGTGGCTTTTCCATTAACATGAAGCTAGACACACGGTGGCCTGGGAATGTCAAGAATATGTTGCAGTGAAAACATTCTATACAGTTCTCGAACAAAGAGACACACCCTGTGTATGTCTTTATACTTAAAAATGGGCTATTGATCTTGGGGCTGACATAGTGAAACGTAGAGAGATTTAAGTGAAGGGGGTTCAAAATCATGAAGGGTGTCGGTAGAGTAACTAAGGAGAAACTGTTTCCAGTGGCAGGAGGGTTGGTAACCAGAGGACACAGGTTTTAGGTGATTGGCAAAAGAACCAGAGGCGAGACGAGGAGAATTATATTTTACGCAGTGAGTTGCTATGATCTGGAATGC
This sequence comes from Pristiophorus japonicus, assembly GCF_044704955.1. Lineage (NCBI taxonomy): Eukaryota > Metazoa > Chordata > Chondrichthyes > Pristiophoridae > Pristiophorus > Pristiophorus japonicus. The sequence goes on from NC_091995.1 coordinate 89,989,823, forward strand.
ACTGCCTGAAAGAGTGGTGGGAGCAGATTCAATAACTTTCAATTGGATAAAGCTTGAAGGGGAAAAAATGTCAAGGCTACGGGGGGGGGGTGGGGGAGGGAGAAGGGCAGGGGAATGGGACTAATTGGGTGGCTCTTTCAAAAAGTCGGCACAGGCACGATGGGCCGAATGGGCCGCCTTCTGTGCTGTGTCAGTCTATGAAACGTGGAAATATATATCTCAAAAAACAATACCGTAGATTCGTATGACGACGTCAATAGATGTGATCCACGTTTGTGGGACTCGATGGAATTCAGAGTTGGAAAGAGAAGGCGTTCGGGAAACAAGATTAAACTCCGACAGAGCTGCTGGAGAGGCTTGGTCTGATTGCTTCGAAAAGAAGCATCTTTTAGGTCGAGTGCGGAATCCAAGCTGCCCCCACCGTCAGCTTGTACTTTATTGGGTTCACCTACATTAGTAATCTCCGGGACAGTTTCTCCTTCAACAATTGTTCTGGTTTAGGCCATCCAAAGTCACTGCCGACACTGCAGAGCCCAACACTTCATCCAGTACTTGCTGGTAATTCTGAAATTCTATCAACTTGCGGAGGAGGAGCAACTGACTGTAGTGTCGGCTTGCGGAGTCCGTAGAGGGCTGGGAATGATGCACGGAATACTGGCAATGCTGCCGTTCCCCTATCTGATGTCTTTTAACTGATTCCAATGGGAGTATACCCCATAAAAGAGCAGGTATTTATTTGGGAGGTGGGGGGGAAGAGAAAGAGAACATTCTCCTCTTCCTACATTGCCAGATTTTGCCCACAAGAATTTTCACGTGAAGCAATAAGCGTTTGCGCACATCTGCTGGACTGAACAGGGACCTAATGTGCTCGCTCTTGTGGAGAATTAACTGGTAATTGGGCGCAATCTCCACGGGCAACAGAACAAAATCACCACAAAATTAGTCACTGCGGCAAAATTGTACGTTCATGTGCCCTTCTCCCACTCCCCCTTATTTCCTTTTGTGCTTGCATGTGGGCATATTGCTAAATTACAGGAACTCTGGTGTTAAATTCCACAGTTCTTCAGTTGTAGAATTTAAACAGTCAGAAGTCTAATTTTGAATAGAAGAGCATTTAAGATGCCAGTGAGCATTCAATGCAACCCCAGCTGGTTGTTGCAGATCTAATAATACAAGCTCTGCTGATCAGACAGCAACACACGGAGGCAGGAGGGCTTGGGCAGGGAGAACCTATTAGTCTGCGCTTTGATTAGCAGTAATGTACTCGTAGGATCAGCCCAGGATAGAACGAGCTGTGAATAATGCAGTGCTCTAACTGATCAAAGCGGCCGAACCCCCGAGTATAAATGGATGCAGATCACGGGTTGTGTTTTCCTGCATCGGGAGATTTCCTTTCTGTGTAAAATTTTTAGCGGTCCCTTCTGTCCAAGCATCATCTCCAGCACAACTCGAGCGGAAAGATAGCCTGCAGTGAGGTGCAAATGTAAGCCAAGAGTCAAATGTAAATGGAATGCTTGCGACAAAATGGTCACTCTGCAAGCCAATGATTATCGAAACCAAATTCTACTGTGTAGGGAATGGTGCAGTTGGTCAGTGACGACGTTTGTGCTTCAGTATCAGCAACAGCTGAAGGAAGGTGAAAGGTTTGGACCAGAGCACCTGTAGCTTTCGAAGCCACAAGAAAAGTGAGCACTGGCCTGTTGGAAACATTGGCTTCAGCAGTTTAACAGGCTGCGCTGGTCAGAGTGAAGTACTTGTATCAGAGCGGGGGCGCGCTCAGGGAGATGCAAGACATTGCAAGGGAAATCCAGAGATCACTGTGTGACCTCTCCCCTGCCCCTTCACCCCCGAACTCCAAACATTATCCTAGTTCTTACACAAAGATCAATTATCAGCTAACGAACAGAGCCCGCTGCTCTCCCGTTCCCCCAAACCCAGGATAATCAGCAGACCTCACCTGCCTCACTGCCCCAAGCACAATGTTCTCTGCCGACTGGGCTCAACGCAGAGACAGACCTGACACTAGCACCCTCTTTACTTCCTCGCAACTGAATGCTGTCGTTCTTTACCGTACTCAGACCTTAAGAGTTCTATGAAAAGAAAGGGTTTCCAAACTATGAAGTGCAGCACATTAGGAGGCAACTATGTCTTGCTGAAAACACCCCCTTTCCAGTTACAATACTCTTTCATTGCAATGTAAGATGTAAAGAAGTAAAAAAGAAACACAAAGGGACTCCATAAAAAGCTAGTTCATTGGGTAATTCAAAGAAACAAGTTACTCAATAGCTGAATTGCAACAAATGGAGGTTTAGTTACTGCTCTAACACTTGTCTGACCCCCCCCCGCCCCTCCCCCCCCCGGTGAGTCGTAGCATTTTTGATAGCTTTTATGCGTCGCGAGTTTTTTTTTGTCTTTGTTTTTTAAAAAAAGTTGGTCTCAAAAATTAGCGAGCTGGTAACTAAAGCTCATCCTTCAAACCAGAATAAAACAAACTGCAGCCCCCGCCCTCCCCTAAAAAACCCACCCCCTCGCTGCTGCTTTTTAATCTTCACCGGTTGTAGAACTCCAGGAGGAGTACCGCAGACATTCTTCACTGTCAAGGGGGCGGAGAGGAGAAGAGGCTGTCTCCACCGTAGCGACTACTTCCTCTCTATGGACCGGGAGCGACTGCAGGGAGGGAAAAATAAAGAGATTTCATTAATCACGAAAGCGAAAACACAGACATAATAGAGTTCACGGATTTTGTTTAAATCCCATTCTGACTTACTGCCGAGGTTTCCTGGGCTTCAAAAGGTATTATTGGGCTCTTAAGTGTTACAATCTTCACGTTACTCAAAACTCACATGGCTAGTTGTGGGGTGTAAGACGACCCTAAGATAGTTTGTAGCTGAATGAACGTGAAGGCTTCGATCCATTGGGAGACTGCGCACATTGTAAGTCAGAGTCTTGACTTGTTAATTATTGAATGACCCACGGATGGGATTGTGATGGGTAGCGGGTCACAAATAGTTTAGTACATTAGTGGTAATTAGTGTTAGCCGTGGCTCAGTGAACAGCACTCGGAGTCAGAAGGTTGTGGGTTCAAGTCCCACTCCAGTGACTTGAGCACATAAATCCAGGCTGACAGTCCCAGTACAATGCTGAGGGAGCGCGCACTGTCGGAGGTGCCATCTTTCGGATGAGATGTTAAACCGAGGCCCCATCAGCTCTCTCAGGTGGATGTAAAAGATCCTATCGTACTATTTCGAAGAAGAGCAGGGAAGTTATCCCCGGTGTCCTGGGCCAATATTTATCCCTCAATCAACATAATAAACAGATTATCGGGTCATTATCACATTGCTGTTTGTGGGAGCTTGCTGTGTGCAAATTGGCTGCTGTGTATCCCACATTACAACAGTGACTACACTTCAAAGGTACTTCATTGGCTGTAAAACGCTTTGAGATGTCCGGTGGTCATGAAAGGTGCTATAGAAATGCAAGTCTTTATTTATTTTTTAATTAACCATTGATAGATCCTGTGGTGGCCTCTCAGCACGGTAGCTGTCCATGCTGCAAGGAACCCTGGGACTACAACTTGAATTTATATAGCACCTTTAACACAGTAAAATTTCCAGCACCCTTTACAGGAGCATTATCAGACAAATTTGACACTGAGCCACACAAGGGAGATATTAGGTGACCAAAAGCTTAATCAAAGAGGCAGGTTTTAAGGAGCATCTTAAAGGAGGGGGGAAGAGAGGTTTAGGAAGGGAATTCCAGAGCTTTGGGTCGAGGCAGCTGAAGGCACAGCCGCCAATGGCAGTGCGAAGGAAGTCGGGGGCGGACAAGGGGCCAAAGGTGCAGCCACTCCTCCTTCTGGGATCCTTACAAACACAATGTCACAGACAAGTTTTGTTAATGACTCAACAGCCAAATCAATTTTCAGGCAACAGTGCTGCTAATCTGTGCTTGCATCCTCCTGTGAGAAGGTGCCCAGGTTACCACCAAGTGGGACATGTTGGCAGAAACCGCTTCTCTTTGTAAACATAACCATATAATCTTCAAGCTGTGCATTAGAAGCAAACTCTTAATTTCTTCTGCCTTCCCCACCATTGATCAATTGCTTTTAATTACAGGCCCCGTTACCATTTGCTCAATGGCATGCACTTAGCTGCTTGTTGTGACAGCCGCACTGCAAGCTACCCAGCACACTATTAGCAGCAAATTGCTCAATAATTGCATCAAACAAGTGGCGATCTTGAGATGCATTCAGTCTTCCACTGGATCAAAACCGGCACAAACATCTTGCCCCAAAGGATCGCAGAATCCCTCATAATCTAGTCCTCCGTCCCTATGTTTTGAGAAATACTGTTTTGTCACTATTCACACCCAGTAATTTAAACAATGTTTATGGGCGGAAGTGGGCATGGGATTATAGTTCATTTGTCTGCAATTACTTTTAAGATGGATAGAACACCATAGCCAACCAAGCTGACAAACGTATCTGGGTGATATATACACCGATAGTCTGACATGGATTTAACTGGATGTTAAAACTTGTACAGCTGTGAATTAAAAACTACAATTTTTCCATTTGTTGCGCACCATCTACAAGATGCACTGCAGCAACTCGCCAAGGCTTCTTCGGCAGCACCTCCCAAACCCACGACCTCCACCGCCTAGAAGGACAAGGGCAGCAGGCGCTTGGGAACACCACCACCTCCACATTCCCCTCCGAGTCACACACCATCCCGACTTGGGAAGTGTATCGCCGTTCCTTCACTGTCACTGGGTCAAAATCCTGGAACTCCCTCCCAAACAGCACTGTGGGAGAACCTTCACAAGGACTGCAGTGGTTCAAGAAGGCAGCTCACCACCACCGTTTCAAGGGTAATTAGGTATGGGCAATAAATTCTGGTCTTACCGGCGATGCCCACATCCCATGAAAACATTTTTTTTTTGAAGTGTGTGTGCAGGTTTGAAGCGGGTGCGAGAGGTAAAATAGTTACCTAACATCACTGCTCACACTCAATAGAGGCCAGTGTGACGGGGGCCCAGGGGAGGCCTGGGAACAATTTACCAAAACTTTTTTGACAACAGGGAGATGAAGACTATAAAAGTGGTAAATCAAAAACACAACTTGTAACGTCCCAGTGAAGAGGAACGTTTGAGAATCTTTTATTCCGAGGTGTTAGGTTCATCCCTAAATTCCCATGGGAGTGAACTGTAGTGAGGGTTCCAAGCACAGCCGGACTTGATATAGTCGAGATAAGTATTATTCCCTCATCTCCTGAAGGCACTGACTGATAAAGGGGAGGGGGTCCACTTCCCCACACCGGGCAGCCCTACAAAATAGCGCCCAAGCTGACATTCTTCACCCATTCGATGCCTATATGCGCACTTTCCTGTTGGGGGGTGGGGGGGCTACTGGATAATGATATGGAGTATCATAGAAGACGGAAGGAGGCCATTTAGGCCCATCGTGTCCATGGCGGTTTGACGAAAGATATTCGGCCAACGTGGGGCTCTGAGATTAAGAGTCTCATACGCTAGCGACTGAGCTAGCCGGCTGAATTTTCTTCTCCCCGCCCCCCAAAGGTGTTGAGGCCAATTATAGTGCCCCAATTCCTGCCCCAAACTGTGCAAACCAGAAATCGAACCGAGGGATCCTTGGGGACTGTACAGCTCAATATTGCACCCATGTTATTTCTCCATTGAACCGCCTGGGGGGGGGGGGGGGGGGGGGGGGGAAAGAGAGAAAGCTGTGTCAAGACATTTAACGACATTACTAACCTGTGTGATCTGGAGAAAGACCTTGATGGCTCTCGCCTTTCTCTGTCCCGTGAAATAGAACGCTCGCGACGGCGGTTCTCTCTGGACCGAGACCTACTGTGGAGCACACGATGCAGGATTAAACACACGCACGAGGCCAACCGCTGCCAAGAGCCACAAATCCCGTTACTCGGGGACGATTACGTGGAGGGAGCTTATAAAATGTTGGGGGGGGCGGGGGGGGGGGGGTGGCGGGACCCTCGAGTGAAAAATATTACAATAGTTTAAGGTATAACCCCGTACCAGGGTTACACAGTACCCCTCTTTCACTACCTCTAAATGCTGTCAGTGCACTCTCTGAATAAGTCTGCAGAGGGGCGCACAGAGTTGGTCGTCTCTGGTTGGATGCATGCATACACGGGAAACGCAGTACCCCTTTAAAACCCGCATGGTGGCGAATGCACTTGGGAAACTAATCCACTCGCGACACGTAGTGGGAGCACTTCAGCTCCGATCCAAACTGTCCCTCGCGCCAAGTAAAAATAACTGTGCTTGGGCAACCATTTTGAAAATTTAAAGATCTAGCCGTGTCTCATTGGTACTGTACAAAATTACACTTGTACAAGAACATATTCTGGGGTAACTGCTTTCTTGGAAGAGGAAAATTAACCACAATTCACCTCCTTTGTTATTTCCATAACAAAGCCCAACTCAGTGCACAATGTAAACCTTGACCAGGCCACTGACCACTTAAGAGGAGCCAATATTTCAAATAATTTTACCCTGAACGTACTCACTTCTGCTGTCCTCCCTTCTTGTAACTGCAGGGGTGAAACGGTGCAGACCTGGGGATGTCTGTCATCAACACAGCCAGGTGCATATGAGCTAATGTCAGAGGGAGCTCTGCAAACTGCTCTGCAACACCGCCCCCACTACCTGTATTCTTATCTTTCTCTCTCCGCCCCCCCCCCCAAACTACCTGCATTCTTATTCCTCTTCGTGTTTTGCTACCAAAAGCTGTAGTGTGAATGAAAAAGGAGCAAAGCCTGCCCACTGGCGATTGCCTGGCATCAACAGGTACCGTGGGCTGGGATTTAAAACCACTTGAACTGTATAGTTCCTCTGTTAAGGCTGCTGGATTAGCCCCCTTTCAAAGCATCAAACTATTGAACACCATCAATTAGAGTCCCCTGGTCAGAACATCGGGACCTGTCCAATTCTATCCCGATTAGCACAAAATACCCGTTCCATCACCCTCAAACCGTACCCTCCGAATAAAAGATACTGGATACTAGGTCGCCAATTGTACTACAGAAGCTTACTCTAAGCTGACGGGCGATTCCTCTCTCCCATCACCATCTTGTTGCTATTTTATTGCTAACACCGTGATCAGTGCTCCCCTGAACGTCCCGCCTGAGCTATAAACATCCCATCCTACACACTCTTCCTCTCCGCTACATCCTCAAGTTGTTAACACCTTCTCAAACTCATTCCCTGTCACGACCTCAACGGGGCAAAACTCAAGTCTTTCCTTCCTCTTGCAACCTTCAGACTTTTAAAACCCACTCAGAGTAAAAATGAGATAAAAAAGAACTATGCTGTGACTTGCTGCTCTGTTTGAAGACTGGACGGCTTATCTTTACTAGCACTATCATTACGGGCCCGTCCGATTTACGATCCATTTCCTGCCAGTCAGCTCCCATGAAATGGCAAATCTCTGATCTAGGACCTGCGAAAGTTTCAGCACCCTTTCTTTCTCTCCCCCTGCCCCCCCCACTTAAAAAGGGATCAGGATCCGAGTGGTCAATTGGCCATTTCCGAATCAAGGTCATTTCTTTCACCATGACTACAAGCATCTGGAAGCAGTGTATGAACCACACACTCGACTCATTTGGTTTGGCTGCAGGGTCACGTTCCCACAAAGACCATCTCCAGGACCAAGGTGAGCTGGTTTTTATGGAGAGCCGGGCCGTCTCCAAACAGTCATGCCTGACCATTCCATCAATTATTGGAACCTTAAGTCATCTTCACCATGACAACATACTGAGCGATTGTAAATAAATCAAGATGTTTGGATTAAGACAGGGCTGATTCTCAACATAAAACCAATTGCAACCTGCAAAGTCTGGATTGTGAAGCAGGGCTGTGCTGACCAGTTTGGCATAGAACGGAGTGCCCCATCACTGAAAGGATCCATTGAAAAGGGAGTTAAGGGAAGTGGAGTTGAGGCCAAGATCGGATCAGCCATGATCTTACTTAATGGCGGAGCAGGCTCGAGGGGCCGAATGGCCTACTCCTGCTCCTATTTCTTATGAAAAGCAACTGTTACTTGCCTGTCGGGAAGTGGGTGCAGTGGCTACTGACATTCCAGCTTAACAACCTCCAAGTATTTCACACGTCATTGTGATAGTTTACATGGAGAGTGGTACCACAACATGCAGGTCAGACAGGGGGAGAGCACAGGCAATGCCAATGGGAGCCAGCTGCTAGGACTGTGGGTTCAAATGCCAAGCTCAGTGGGCATTCGCACTCTCTGCCCCATCATTGGATCAAGACCTTGCTCTGTCAAGTCCACGTGGTGACTGGTGTGCAATGGCCACCCCACGTTAAAAGAATTCGCGCACAGGTATTGTCCACTATTTAAAATTAAGTTCGGGACCTGGAACATCAGGACCCTCATGGACAACCCTAACGGCGACAGACCGGAACGTCGTACTGCTATTGTTGCCCGGGAACTCCATCCAGAGGCAATTTATTCAATCCTGGCCTCGCTACTGTTTCCACGGCTGTTCTCCAGAAGGTTGGAGCAGCAGGGAGGGACAAGACACGGGGGCGCGCGCAATCCCTCAAACAACAGCCCCCTCACTTTGAGCCACTTCGGGCAGCGGGCGTATGAAGGCCGGGAGGGAGTGGAAAACATAAACTACAGGGCGAAAAGTAATGGGGGCTTTCGTCTGTTGTATGGAAATCGGGAGAATCCAATCTCCGCAAAGTATGCCCTTGTCATTTCTTTTTGTGGCAGAAGGAGGAATAGCTGAATAGCATTACACAGCTGTACAGGTGGTGGATGTTACAGCAGGCTGCCTAGAGCAAGAGGTCGCCAGATAACAGTGAACTATTAAGTTGCCCCACAGCGTTATTGTCTAGATTAGCTTTTGTGGTGGGTTTCCAAATTGGTGCCAGGACACAATGGGACCGAAAGTGCCTATCACCGCCCGAAACGAGACACACCTACTGGTTTCAATGTGTTATTGGGGCGGCCTAACTGTCGAAATTAAGCACTTCGGGGTGGAATGGCCGTCACTAGCGGGGCGGAAGTGGGAGCGGGGCGGGGTAGCCGAGGCTGTCAGTCATCGCTGCTGCCGTGTCACATCATCCCTCCCCTTCAGGTAAAGGGGAGGGCCGCTGCGAACTCTGCAGCCACTTTAGTGGCAAACACTGGGCTACTAGGGAGGGTTTCAACCAGGCCGGCGGCCTGGCACCCAAGAGGGGGCTGCCATGCTGCCTGTTGAAGGTCCGGCCGAACCTACATGGCAGTCGGCCGACAAAAAACTATAACACGGAGTCGACGGCAGCGCCACCTTCCCTTTAAGGGCAGCCGTGCAAAAGCTGTCGGGGGCACCGACTGGTGGTGGCGCCACTCCCATGGGGCAATTCCGGGAAGAGGTTCCCGCCAGTCGGTAAGGGGTCGGAGCGTGCACGCCGTGGTGGGAAATCGGACGAAGTGGTCCCGGGTACGGCTCCAAAATGGAGGAAGGGCAATTTTCAAAATGGCGGCCCCCTCCGCACCGACATGTGGCCGCTGCCGCTTTCAGGCGGCCAGAGACTTTATGGGCAGGGGCAATTTCGTCCCCCAATGAAACTAATTGGAGAACATGAAACAAAAACAAAATGAAAGCACACAGCATTGGCGCCCAAGAAGACGGGTTAACTGTTTGGGTGCACAGCTTAGATAAGAACTCTGTGCGTTGTCCATGTTTTGCTTTTTATTTTATTATGGGGACAGGCAGAAGATCACAGAGGTACCAGCCTAGCAATTGCTTCACACTCCAGAAACTGCAGGTTTGAGTCCGTGGCTACCGACACTCGGACGGGAGCGAGAGAGAGCCCAGAGGGAGTTTTGGGGGGGGGGGAGGGAAAAGAAAAATCACTCGGAATGGGAAGACGGCGGCAGCAGGGGAGGGGAAATACAGAACAGAATTCTCTATTGAAAAACGTAAAAAAAGCAGGTAAAACTTACTGGAATAGTCAACATTACAGCAAATCAACAGTCGTCTGCAGGGCGTGACACTTGGCGACGGTGATGTGGGAAGGAGAAAAATTAAAAGGGCCCTGACAAGCTGGATTCATGCACGACGTATAGTGTAGAATTTTTTTTTTTTTAAAAAAGGTATTAAATTTATCTGCTGTGTATTGGCACGGGGACCAATCGAAGCAGCCCCTTTTAGAGTGCGTTGGTACCAGATTACTGCTGATGGAGGCCTTGGGTTTGCAAAGGACAACCGTACCCCACTGACGGATCGAGGAGGATTTCAGATGGTTATTTTTTTTGTTCCCCCGTTGGCTGTTTGGTCGCCGGCACAGACGGTAGAGAAGGGATGGTTGATTTTTTTTTATTATAGAACAGCGTGCTGGGGTACGCAGGACCCAAACTTGCCGGCCGAGCGGTTGGTCATTCGGTTGCACACACTCACGGACACACGCGAATGCCGGACATTTTGAAGTGTGAGGCCGTTCGTTTAGATTGGGGCGCGCTGATTCCCCCTGATGTAGACACAACCGGTTGATTGGCTAATGCAGGCTCGGTGTGGTGGACGCTCTCTGAAAGGGGGGCAGGGGGCGAGTGCGTGGGTTTCAACTGCACATTTCATCAAAAGAAAAAAAAAATGCACAGAAACACCAGTTACTGTCTAACCAATCATGATGCAACTTCATTTAACTTAACTTTTAAATGCACATACATTATCAGTACGAGATTCATAATCATCCAACACCGAAGATTTAAACCCCCCGCCCAAAAAAAGAAATTTGTAATTTTAAGAGGGTTGTCACAGCATCAGTGTTGAGTCGAAACATTAGGTCTTTTCTGAATCTTTCCAACGATGCTCCAAACTCTCTCCCCCCCACCCCTGGAAATGACCAGCGTTTGCATTACACCCCATGTTGTCGTGCGTTATTTCGGCCAGTCACGGATGACCACGTGTGGTATTGGCAAGTCAATCGTTTTAACTTTTATTTTCAAATCGCCGCAATGCGAGCTTGGAAACAACTAGGTGGAGTCTGTCAGAGACCAGTTCGACTCAGCACTAATTGGAAACGGCCAGGCAAGCACAGCAAAGGTCAGGGCCAACACTCTGCAGTTCTCAAAGGCCTTGTTCGGTCCGACTGGGAAACCATGCAGCCAGCTCCCAACCCAAAAAGAAAGCCCCCCCAAAAAACGTTGAAAGATAATGGGGATCCATATTTAAAACCCGAGTATGCCAGAAAGCTGCAAGTTTGATCCATGGTCTGTGATGACTTAACTGGTCTCATCTGGCCTCTATTTGGCCTCTTGACAAGGGAGGAGAGAAAAAAAATCATGGTTCTTCTCCAATGACCCTTGCTGATAATGCAACTGTGATGCACCCCACGGTCAAAGACACATGGGATCGTTGAGCAAGAAAGGATTGGCCTGCATCCCGGCAGTTAGTCAGCATTCCTAGAGTGGCCATTGAGAAAGGCATTGTTTAGGATTGTGACCTCTGGCAAAAAAGTTAGTAACATTGTTCTCAAACTTCACAAAGGATTTGTTCTAAATCAGAGAAACCGTGAAATAGAACCCTTCCATACATGACAAGCAGTGTAATAGATTGCACAATTATAGCTAAACGTAGTTTATTGCTTTAGATATTGTAGCATGTAGAACCCTTTAAGCCAGCAAAAGAACAGCGAGGTTAATTTAGCTCCAAGGCCAGACAGAGAATGCATCAGCTCCACATTCATGCAATGTTTCAGCCTATATTATAGTTTCAATAGTAAATCACATCACTAAGGCTCTCAAACCATATTCTTAAATGGCAGCTAAAAGGTGTGCTAAATAAAATACAATTGTTAACTTAGTGAGACACTGCAGAATACAGCTGCTTGACCTGGTCTTCACTCGATGCTGTTCCGTTGCAAGCAGAGACAAATGAGAAAAGATGGAAAACTATAAGCCTAAATGGCACAACTTAGAGGCAGCAAGCAAAATGGTAAGTTGCGTCTTTTTATAGGCTTGGCTGAAAGAGTGAGACAATCTCGAGGTCCAGGTGAATGATTTTAACGTATTTTTAAGCTGTAGTTTGATTAAGAGCATGTGTCTGCTTAATATTCCCAATTTCTCTCAAGAACTAAATGTAGAATAAGGACTGCAACAGGGTAAATGTGAAATGCACTTTCCTAGAAAGCAGTAAGGAGCTAGATCGCCACGTCATACTCTCCAGTCTCGAGTATACCCACTGTAATTAAGTAATAATGCCCACACATTAACTTTCTAAAATAGGGTAAGGAAGATGATGGCCAGAGAGGCACAACCTCCCTGTGGCCTATTGCACAACACTGTCAGAGGCCTGGGTGGGCGCCTCTGAAACTATCCTTTTAGCGGCAGGGAACACCCATTACAGGAGCAAAACAAACTATAAAAAGGAAAAAAAACAATTAAAATAACGTATCAAAACCATGCTTCAATTCAAGATGCAACTATCTTCCTGAGCATCCCTGATTATGATTGCTCAACCATTGGCGGCTGTGCCTTCAACTGCCTAGACCCTGAGCTCTGAAATTCCCTCCTTAAACCTCTCCGCCCCTCTTTCCTACTTTAAGGCGCTCCTTAAAGCCTACCTCCTTGACAAAGCTTTTGGTCATCTGCCGTAATTTCTTACTTGCTCGGTGTCAAACTTTTGTCTTATAAAACTCCTGTGAAGCGCCTTGGGATGTTTTACTACGTTAAAGGTGCTATATAAATACAAGTTGTTGTTGTTAAATGAAGTTACGTATCGCTCATTTGCCTGGGGCATACGTAGCAAGGTGTGTAATTGAGTCTCAGGTCTGTACCAATGCTGCTCTAACTCAACTCTTGCAAATGCACAGAAGGGCACCCCTTTTGATTTACTTCTGCAGAATAAAGCTGCCATCTTGGGATGGGGATTTGTGGGGGGGTGCAGCAGTTATTATGCACAAGGCCTAAATTTTCTATTTTTTGGGTCAAAGTTCTCCCTGAAAGGCATTACAACCCTTGCTGGGGTGGAGTTCCATGGCTGCCAACCGTCTTCTAGTACGTTTTCATGTGCGAGTCGAGATAGTTGAGTGTTTCGGAAGGCCTGATTGTGAAGTATATTGTGCCTCACCTGATATCCACACGCACATTCCAGCAGAGGATCCCCAAATCGCGATCAGGAGGAAAGGGGGAAAACCCTAGCCGAATTTCCCCTTTTTAAGCTCAGCGCTCATGAGGACAAGCCTTATCATTTCACCTGAATCCCTAAATTGTGTTCCAAATTTTCAGCATGCTGAAAAGCTAGAAATCAGCCTGGCACATTGCATACCAGATACAGCATCGCCTGCTGATCAACAGCAAATCGCTTGTTCTGGACCAGCAGTGGGGACATCAATTACTAATCCTCTTGTGCGAGCATCATTGTGCCAGTAACAGAGTGTGGCGACAGTAAGTGCTGGCACAACAGAATACCACCACTGCACAGCTTACATTGTAAAACACAAGAGAGCAACTTCAAAGCAATAATCTCACCTCAAGGCTCCAACTTTCAATGTAATTTATGATCCTGAACACTCGCTGCCTTGAAATTGCTCAAAGGGAGCATTACCTAGGTTTAAGCGATGAGTATTCAAAGATGAAACTTCAGTCCAACCGGTTAAGAGCGTAACTAGCTCCAATTACAAACCTGATTGAAACAACAGCATGTCGTGACTGCTGCCATGGTGCTGAAGACCTCACCCACAGCTTCAAAAGACCTCCATTATTGGCTGTTGTCCTTGGCTGCCTTCACTGGTACTGTAGTCCTTTACTGCACTTTGTAAATACCCTGTACTATACCAAGGCTCTCAAAATAACATCCGTTTCACTCTGGATGTTGTTTGGTGTTAAGCTATCATCGGTTAACATTTTTTTTTTAAAGGAGGGGGTGAGAAGTAGGGGTAATTAAGATTCTGAAAAATATGGACGATGCATTTTATTCAACGTAGGACGAGCCCGAGTATAATGCAGTACCCCACTTTCGACCATGATGCCGGAGATGTGAACAGCTTGTTGTAGGGAGTGGCAGTTTCATCCAGGATCCTATCCAGATTGCCCAAGTTCAATTACCGGGAGCCCAAGACTGGAGTTAAAATCTAGGTCTTCACTCTACGTATTTGAGATGATTTGTAAATTTAAGACGGGTGAATGAAATTTACTGACAGAGTTCAATACTACACCAAATTATTCCACAGTATTAAATCTCTTGCCAGTTGGATTCTTTCTCTAGTATTTAACTGAACACTCACTCCATGGGTTGAATCGAAGAGCGTCACTGATGGATACAATGCCTCAAAGTTGAGGCCGATCAGAGCAGCTGACAGACAGCTGTAATGGCGATCACGGGACATTAAAGCGGCGTAGTGGCCTATCAGGGCATGTAATAGAAAGAGGAGTTACTGTATTTACAAAGCACAGCAGTGGCTTCCAGGAGCTTTAAAAAAACACAGCGGTTAAGTGAATTTCAGATGCCTGAGACTCCAGGGATTGCACTGAAGCCTCTGACCATGATCCAACATCAGCCCCATCCAACACAAAAGAAATTGAAGATTACAAAGACACGCAGACCAAAAGCCCATGTGTTACTAATACAAGTAATGTGGCTGTACTTATCGGGGACAGCGGTGTCAATACATTCCGCTTCTATTATTTTGCAAGGGTCTCGTTGGCCTTTAACTATTGCAGTCATGTGGTTCTGCCCCCGACCCCGTGATGAGCCAAAAGGTTAGACAATAACTATTTCGCCATTTCAATGCCCACCGCGACCGTCTGCAGATCCTGGACCTTGTGGGTTCCTGCACATTCCCGTACCCATTCCAGCTTCCAAATGTATTCACCGCAAACAGGAAGGGGGGGGGGGGGGGGGGAAGGGAACAAACTAATCATTTGTTACAGTCGACGCATCCACTCTCACCTCGAGTATCGTCTGCGTTGCGGGCTGCGATGCCGATACTCGTCGTAACGAGGCCGCCTGGTCCAGGGCGGTGGCGGCCCGCGATAGCGCTTCCTCCGCTCGCCAGAGGACAGCTCCACTCGCACCCGAACTCCGCACAAGGTCCTGCAATTCACAATCGAGAGTTGGCCATCAGCAGCGACACAAACGGAAAAAAGGGCCTCTGGTTTCTCCAGCATAGTCGAAGCTCAGCATGGCGGAGCAAGCACCAATCCGCAAAGTTAAGAGCTGGATTTTCGGCTTTGCTCATTTCGGGGCGGTCAAGTTTGCGCCCAGGAAAGGTTCGCACCTCAGTCAGCAAAATTAGGCAGCTGGGCCCCGAGTGTGGGGCGGAGCGCGAAGGAAGGCGTTGCCCACCTCTCTTCGGGCGCTAGGCAGGCTGAGCATGCGAAAGTCCCGAGCTAAAGAACCGACCCTGGGAGCGCTCAGAGGGGCCCGGGGAGAGAAAAAAACTTGGAAAAAAACCCACCAAAAACATTCCCAATACATAGCCCACGCCACAACATATATCGCAAAAAAATAACAAAAAACCAATCACACTTACCTGAGGTCGACATTAATTACCTCACTGCAGCCGCTACAGCTTGGAACGCAAGCTTTCACAGGCGGCCCCAGCAGGGCACGCTGTGCAACGCTACGGGTCGGGCGGGAGTCAAAAGTCGAGCCGGTGACGCAACCAGGGGGCGTTGCACACCGGCTCGCATCTTCTGGGCGGTAATGCTCCGCGGCCCGCTGAAACTGGCCCCAAAAACCCCTGCGGGGCCCCTCCGGGGTGAAAACCGAGGCGAACAGCACCGGAAAATCCAGCCGTAAGAGTCCGACAGTCACTGTAACTGTTCTTCGATCACTCAAGTGTTTAGTGGCGGAGGAGCAGCGAGAGATCGTGGCGGAGGTGCGACAATGAGGGTACGGGGCCCAGAAGAGGCGAGGGCCCAGGGGCAGCACGGGCCAGCCTACACTGCGATATGTGTGCGCACTAGGTCCGTGCAGCAGAGCATGGCTCCAGTCGTCCTGGTTCAACCCTTGCCACTGGTTAAAGGCCGAGCTCTGTCAAGCCTGTGCGGTGGCTGATGTGCAACGGTCACCACACGTTAAAAAAAGCCACACAGACATCTTCCACCCCCTCAATTGGAGTTCAGGACTGGAACATCGGGTGCTCATTGAAACATCTGTGAACTCATGTGGAAGCAAGTCATCCTCGTTCGAGGGACCGCCGATGATGATGATGTTCAATCAGATGAGGTCGGTTCCAAACTCCCTACTGACAAATTTCAAACATTTAAGAATGTGGGAACATCCTAGTGAGTGAAGGCACTGCCTTGCATGGCACACAGAGGGTGATAGAAGTTTGAAGCTCTGTTCTGCAAACTGCAATTGATGCTAGATCAATTGTTAACTTTAAATCAGAGATTAATAGCTTTTAGTTAACCAAAGGTATTAAGGGATATATGGGCCAAAGGCGGGTATATGGAGTTAGGTCGCAGATCAGCCACGATCTCATTGAATGGCGGAACGGGCTCGGATCTCATTGAATGGCGGAACGGGCTCGAGCGGCTGAATGGCCCCCTCCTGTTCCTATGCCAAGCCATGCAGAGCAGACGATCCCTGGTTTGATTCAGTCTGTGCTCGGTTAGCAGTAATGGATGACTACAATTAGTCTCAGTGCCCAGGGCTATGGGGGGGGGAACCACATTACCCCGAGATTGCTACCGAGTGTCACCGACTGGGAAGCAGATACAGCGGCTGTTGGATGTGAATAGGAGGCAGGGTTGGAGTAGCTTATCATTCACTGTTTAGGTTCATACATAAAGGTGGCCACTTAGGCGAGGTACTGGAGGGCACGCTCGACTAATGGAACCATAACTTGACAAGAAACAGTACCCGAGAAGGGACAAGAAAAAGCATAGTCTCGAAAAGCCGAATCCCACGCTTAGAAAAATGATATTTAGCACCGAATTGCTACCAAAAAAAGTGCTCAAGACCTCGTCAATCTCAAAAAAACATTTGTAGGAAAACCGTAAAAATCTAAATTACCCATGAATCTTAAGTATTATGGGAGATACATGCCCACAGCCCTCGGTCCCTTTTCACCACAATGGAGGACCTTTATGATATCCCCGAAGAGGGTATTCTATGCAGAATGGCTGCCCCCATCCTGCCTGTGACCAGCAATTTCAAAACATGAATTACGGGAGCAAGGGAGGTTTTAAAAGCACGAATACACATACTGGCAACTTCCTTTAGAAGTCTCAGGATTTTTGGCCCTCGCAGGCAACATAAATTACACAAAGAGTTAGGATTTTAGAAGTTACTTCTGACTTTAGATACTGAAATAACCTGGGTTTTGTTTGCTGAACTCTAAAAGCATGATCATTGGGAGCGGCAAAGCACCAGGAATTTTGAATTTAGACTGTTATCAGCAGCAATTCTATACTCAGAGCCACCCCTCAAAAAAGCACCTTCCCCTCCACGTGTACATGCTGCACTCTCAATACCTGCCATCCAACTCTCGTACAGCGTCCGCTGCATCGCGGGGGTCCTCGAACTCTACAAACGCAAAGCCAGGCGGGTTGCGCGCAACCCACACATTCCGCAGAGGCCCGTAGTAGGTGAACGACCGCTCCAGCTCGGTCTTGTTCCCATTGGTCCCGAGGTCGCCCACATAGACCTTACAGTCAAGCGGACAGGAATCACGGCGCATCATCGTTCAGCTAAAAGGTTTGTTTTTGAAAAGAAAAGAACAGAATAAATCCAACATCAGGAAGCGCGGTGCTAGCATTACACTGTCTGCTATGGAATGTTGGCCTTTATTGCAAGGGGAATAGAGTATAAAAGTAGGGAAGTCCTGCTACAACTGTTCAGGGCATTGGTGAGACCACACCTGGAGTACTGCGTACAGTTTTGGTCTCCGTATTTAAGGCGGGATCTACTTGCATTGGAGGCAGTTCAGAAAGTTCATTAGGTTGATTCCTGAGATTAAGGGGCTATGAAGAAAGGTTGAGCAGGTTGGGAATATACTCAATGGAGTTTAGAAGAACGAGAGGTGATCTTACTGAAACGTGTCAGATTCTGATAGGGTAGATGCAGAGAGGATGTTTCCCCTCATGAGGGAATCTAGGACTAGGGGGCATAGTTTCAGAATAAGGGGTCGCCCATTCTTCTCTCAGAGGATTGTGAATCTGTGGAATTCTCTACTCCAGAGAGCTGTGGAGGCTGGGTCATTGAATATATTCAAGGCGGAGATAAGCAGATTCTTAAACTATAGAGGAGTCAAGGGTTATGGGGAACGGGCATAGAAGTGGAGCTGAGCTGAAGATCAGAACAGCCATGATCTTATTGAATGGCGGAGCAGGCTCGAGGGGTCAAATGGCCGACTCCTGCTCCTATTTCTTATGTTCGTCTGTTCTTATGTAATAAGGCTTTCAACGTTGATAAAGATTTTGGTATCAAATTTTGTCTGAAAACGCTGCTGTGAAGCATCTTGGCCTATGTTACTACGTTAAAGGCGCTGTTGCTGTGTGCTGTTAGATGAACTTGGTTGTTAGGGTACAGGTACTAGAATTGACATTTGTGCCACTGGGATAGGAAACGCAGAATATTAATCAGCTACAGTTCCTGCTCCTCAGTGACTACTTCTGAAAGTGCACACTGGATCAGGTCCAGATACAATGTGTTCCACTGTCTAAGAGCTTGGTGTCACTCGGGGGGGGGGGGGGGGGGTTGGTTGACTGTGTGAGAGTTGTGTGGGGCGGGAGGGAGAGTGATTGTGGCCATGTGTATGTGGGGGGATGTTGGTGGGGGAAGGTGCGTGTGTGTGTGTAGGGTGTGCGCGTGTGTGTAGGGTGTGCGCGTGGGTAGGGTGCGTAGGCTCTGTGTGTAGGGTGTGTCGGGTGTGTGTAGGGTGTGTGTAGGATGTGTGCACGTGCCTGCAGTGGGTGTGTGTGTGTGTGTGTATCGGATGTGTATGTGTAGGGTGTGTGTGTGGGGAGAGGGGTGGGCGCGTAGGGGGGCAACCGCGTAGGGCGTGCACATAGGGGGTGTGTATAGAGTGTGTGTGTGTATGGGGTGTGTGTGTGTATCGGGGGGGTGTGTGTGTGTGTATCGGGGGTGTGTGTGTGCGTGTGTGTATCGGGGGTGGTGTGCGTGTGTGTATCGGGGGTTGCGTGTGTGTATCGGGGGTGGTGTGCGTGTGTGTATCGGGGG